>NW_027363425.1:0-47500 GCF_046119375.1 Phyllobates terribilis
TGTGGGCCCCAAGTATGAAGTGATAATCAGCGAGACCAAAGCCTAATGCTTTCTGCTCTGCACTCAGAGGATGAGGACCCTGAGGAGAGGGACAGAGAAGACCCTCATCAGTCAATGAAGGAGCCGTACTAAGAAACACAACTTCTCCAAGTTTCGTCTCCACCAGGGATGGAACCAGAGGAGCTGGAGAAAGCTCCACATTTCCATCCATTGGTTTCTTCTCTCCTAAATCACTGTATAGAGATTGGGGGAAGGACGGTGACCATTTACCAGTGATTGTTTTTTGAGAGCTCATGATGTCACCGTGAGGACACGGCCTCCCTCCTGGACAGGATCCTCTGGGATCACTAAGAGGAGAGAACCTGATCTACTAAAAGACGGGTTACCGTGTTTTTCTTCTTCTTTAAATAGAGATAACTCTCAACATCCACCTCGGTATAAACATTAAAATAAGCAGCAAGTTCTGCATTTGACTCTAAAGGAGGAAAAAAAGGCACATGTACGGCTGACGGATGAAGTCACAGAACCCGGAAGGACGGTGTTGTGGGGAGCACCCAGTACACAGCGGTTAGTACCTATCAATGTGTAGAAAGGACAACTAGAGAGCCGGCACCGGGGTCATGGGCGCTTACTGATGAACACGGGGAGCCAAGGAGAGATTGTCTGGTCAGACTCCACAGAAAAGCTCCATAATACATATTCTTCTGAACAAATATCCCTCTAAGGGAGACTTACACTTATTACCACCAGACCAGGATGTCAGATTGAAGTCCCCATTATTTTTGCTTTGTCTCCCAAAATTAGAACAAATGTTTTTGTGTGTGTATATATATATATATATATATGTATAGATATATACGGTTAGGTCCATATATATTTGGACAGAGACAACGTTTTTCTAATTTTGGTTCTAGACATTACCACAATGAATTTTAAAACAAAACAATTCAGATGCAGTTGAAGTTCAGACTTTCAGCTTTCATTTGAGGGGATCCACATTAAAATTGGATGAAGGGTTTAGGAGTTTCAGCTCCTTAACATGTGCCACCCTGTTTTTAAAGGGACCAAAAGTAATTGGACAATTGACTCCAAGGCTATTTCATGGACAGGTGTGGGCAATCCCTTCATTGTGTCATTCTCAATTAAGCAGATAAAAGGCCTGGAGTTGATTTGAGGTGCGGTGTTTGCATTTGGAAGCTTTTGGTGTGAAGTAAACATGCGGTCAAAGGAGCTCTCCATGCAGGTGAAACAAGCCATCCTTAAGCTGCAAAAACAGAAAAAAACCATCCGAGAAATTGCTACAATATTAGGAGTGACAAAATCTACAGTTTGGTACATCCTGAGAAAGAAAGAAAGCAATGGTGAACTCATCAATGCAAAAAGACCTGGGCGCCCACGGAAGACAACAGTGGTGGATGATCGCAGAATAATCTCCATGGTGAAGAGAAACCCCTTCACAACAGCCAACCAAGTGAACAACACTCTCCAGGAGGTAGGCATATCAATATCCAAATCTACCATAAAGAGAAGACTGCATGAAAGTAACTACAGAGGGTTCACTGCACGGTGCAAGCCACTCATAAGCATCAAGAAGAAAAAGGCTAGACTGGACTTTGCTAAAAAACATCTAAAAAAGCCAGCACAGTTCTGGAAGAACATTCTTTGGACAGATGAAACCAAGATCAACCTCTACCAGAATGATGGAAAGAGAAAAGTATGGCGAAGGCATGCTACAGCTCATGATCCAAAGCATACCACATCATCTGTAAAACACGGCGGAGGCAGTGTGATGGCTTGGGCATGCATGGCTGCCAGCGGCACTGGGTTACTAGTGTTTATTGATGATGTGACACAGGACAGAAGCAGCCGAATGAATTCTGATGTATTCAGAGCCATACTGTGTGCTCAGATCCAGCCAAATGCAGCCAAACTGATTGGTTGTCGTTTCATACTACAGATGGACAATGACCCAAAACATAAAGCCAAAGCAACCAGGAGTTTATTAAAGCAAAGAAGTGGAATATTCTTGAATGGCCAAGTCAGTCACCTGATCTCAACCCAATTGAGCATGCATTTCACTTGTTAAAGACTAAACTTCAGACAGAAAGGCCCACAAACAAACAGCAAATGAAAACCACCGCAGTGAAGGCCTGGCAGAGCATCAAAAAGGAGGAAACACCGCGTCTGGTGATGTCCATGAGTTCAAGACTTCAGGCAGTCATTGCCAACAAAGGGTTGTCAACCAAGTACTAGAAATGAACATTTTTTTTTTAATTATTTAATCTGTCTAATTACTTTTGGTCCCTTTAAAAACAGGGTGGCACATGTTAAGGAGCTGAAACTCCTAAACCCTTCATCCAATTGTAATGTGGATACCCTCAAATGAAAGCTGAAAGTCTGAACTTCAACTGCATCTGAATTGTTTTGTTTAAAATTCATTGTGGTAATGTCTAGAACCAAAATTAGAAAAATGTTGTCTCTGTCCAAATACATATGGACCTAACTGTATATCCCATAATGAGCAGGAGATATACTTGCGTACTTGGGGTTTTGAATTGGAATTCTAGGGGTGTGTTCTAAGAGATGTGGCATGACATGCATGATGGTTCACAGTCTGTGAAGTGCCCGGAACGTTTGTGCGTTCCACCGGCCCATGATGGATGGATGGATGGATGAAGGGGCGTGGTGATGATAAGCACAAAGACGCGGCGTGACACTCATGACAACACAGAGGAAGTAAAGTGTCTGGAACACATATGCATTCTATCGGCCCATGATGGATGGATGGATGAACGGGCGGGGTTATGATATGCATGATGATGTGAGTGATGACTCACAGGAAGTAAAGCACAGGCAATACGGACCTTTTGCAAGGGATATTGGGAACAGTAGGAAATCCGGTGATAGGAAGTACCTGCGTTCCATGATGAATATGGCAGACTAGCGTGAGTTTCCACCAACCTAAGGTAGGGCTTGAATTACACTAATAATATGACTATAGACAGCCGATGCAACTAGGGGGGTCATTTTGATTGGCGCACAACTAGAGAGAGAGACTGTATAAAATATCACAATGACCCATTCTTTGTAAATGCCAAGTATATACTAGGTGCTCTAACAAGAGGCTGGGAAAGCTAGTTAGGAGCTTGAACATGCTGTGCATCTATCTCCACCTGATGAACCCGGAAAGGGAGAAAAGCGTCGGGAGAAGCACGTAAAGTATTGCAGGGACATCTTATGAGAGGGTCAGATGTGGACTGCCCTTATCAGGTCGGGGGCAATGAGTATTGACGGAAATAATAGCTTATTCAGGGCTTACTAGGACCCCCTAAAGCTCCAACTGACGGGGAACCCTGGATTATCCGGAACTGCAATCCGACTGTACTCCCCTCTGTTCCATGGACACAGGAATATGTTGAGGTCTTTCCAAATCTTTGGATTTATAGGAATTTATACATAAAGGTTTAGAGGTGACCACTGTCTCGCACACGATCTGTGCATTTCCGGTATTTGTTTATTATCTGATTTATGATTATATTTAATACTTGTATGTCTATAGGCCTATTCTGGTGGGCCTTCTTCTTTGTGTTGTATGTGTTACTTTTATATTCACACATTGTACCAAGGTCTTTATAGGCACTATGATAGTCGGTCTATTTTAATCATATTTAATAAATGTTATATTTTAACAATACCTACATAGTGATGCTCTAAGGAAGGTGAAAGATTCTGAAAGAAGCCGCCGAGGACGAAGACTCAAGACTGATGAAGACGACAGCGGAGAAACCGCGACTCACAGATCAGAAGAGAATAATCAGGGAATGAAAGCTGTGAGAAAATGTAGAGAAAACCAGAGCAAGTCTGGAGAAAAATCATCTATTATAGGACGAGGCCGAGAGACGTCATCACATCCCCCGGAGCCAACAAGAGTCTCCTCTCACCTGGTGATGTCAGAGGCCGGAGCTCCTCCATCATCACCTCCTGGTACCGATCCTGGTGTCCTTCTAGATACTCCCACTCCTCCATGGAGAGATAGACAGCGACGTCCTGACACCTTATAGGAACCTGACAACAACGACACCGTCATCACCCAGAATCCTCCAGTGCTGTCCTGTATAATGTCCCAGCAGTCACCTCTCCGCTCATCACCCAGAATCCTCCAGTGCTGTCCTGTATAATGTCCCAGCAGTCACCTCTCCTCTCATCACCCAGAATCCTCCAGTGCCGTCCTGTATAATGTCCCAGCAGTCACCTCTCCGCTCATCACCCAGAATCCTCCAGTGCTGTCCTGTATAATGTCCCAGCAGTCACCTCTCCACTCATCAACCAGAATCCTCCAGTGCTGTCCTGTATAATGTCCCAGCAGTCACCTCTCCAGTCATCACCCAGAATCCTCCAGTGCCGTCCTGTATAATGTCCCAGCAGTCACCTCTCCTCATCACCCAGAATCCTCCAGTGCTGTCCTGTATAAAGTCCCAGCAGTCACCTCTCCTCTCATCACCCAGAATCCTCCAATGCTGTCCTGTATAATGTCCCAGCAGTCACCTCTCCTCTCATCACCCAGAATCCTCCAGTGCTGTCCTGTATAATGTGCCAGCAGTCACCTCTCCGGTCATCACCCAGAATCCTCCAGTGCTGTCCTGTATAATGTCCCAGCAGTCACCTCTCCTCTCATCACCCAGAATCCTCCAGTGCTGTCCTGTATAATGTCCCAGCAGTCACCTCTCCAGTCATCACCCAGAATCCTCCAGAGCTGTCCTGTATAATGTCCCAGCAGTCACCTCTCCTCTCATCACCCAGAATCCTCCAGTGCCGTCCTGTATAATGTCCCAGCAGTCACCTCTCCGCTCATCACCCAGAATCCTCCAGTGCTGTCCTGTATAATGTCCCAGCAGTCACCTCTCCACTCATCAACCAGAATCCTCCAGTGCTGTCCTGTATAATGTCCCAGCAGTCACCTCTCCAGTCATCACCCAGAATCCTCCAGTGCCGTCCTGTATAATGTCCCAGCAGTCACCTCTCCTCATCACCCAGAATCCTCCAGTGCTGTCCTGTATAAAGTCCCAGCAGTCACCTCTCCTCTCATCACCCAGAATCCTCCAATGCTGTCCTGTATAATGTCCCAGCAGTCACCTCTCCTCTCATCACCCAGAATCCTCCAGTGCTGTCCTGTATAATGTGCCAGCAGTCACCTCTCCGGTCATCACCCAGAATCCTCCAGTGCTGTCCTGTATAATGTCCCAGCAGTCACCTCTAAGCTCATCACCCAGATTCCTCCAGTGCTGTCCTGTATAATGTCCCAGCAGTCACCTCTCCTCTCATCACCCAGAATCCTCCAGTGCTGTCCTGTATAATGTCCCAGCAGTCACCTCTCCTCTCATCACCCAGAATCCTCCAGTGCTGTCCTGTATAATGTCCCAGCAGTCACCTCTCCTCTCATCACCCAGAATCCTCCAGTGCTGTCCTGTATAATGTCCCAGCAGTCACCTCTCCTCTCATCACCCAGAATCCTCCAGTGCTGTCCTGTATAATGTCCTAGCAGTCACCTCTCCAGTTATCACCCAGAATCCTCCAGTGCTGTCCTGTATAATGTCCCAGCAGTCACCTCTCCGGCCATCACCCAGAATCCTCCAGTGCTGTCCTGTATAATGTCCCAGCAGTCACCACTCCGGCCATCACCCAGAATCCTCCAGTGCTGTCCTGTATAATGTCCCAGCAGTCACCTCTCCAGTCATCACCCAGAATCCTCCAGTGCTGTCCTGTATAATGTCCCAGCAGTCACCTCTCCGGTTATCACCCAGAATCCTCCAGTGACGTCCTGTATAATGTCCCAGCAGTCACCTCTCCAGTCATCACCCAGAATCCTCCAGTGCAGTCCTGTATAATGTCCCAGCAGTCACCTCTCCGGTTATCACCCAGAATCCTCCAGTGACGTCCTGTATAATGTCCCAGCAGTCACCTCTCCAGTCATCACCCAGAATCCTCCAGAGCTGTCCTGTATAATGTCCCAGCAGTCACCTCTCCTCTCATCACACAGAATCCTCCAGTGCTGTCCTGTATAATGTCCCAGCAGTCACCTCTCCAGTCATCACCCAGAATCCTCCAGTGCTGTCCTGTATAACGTCCCAGCAGTCACCTCTCCGCTCATCACCCAGAATCCTCCAGTGCTGTCCTGTATAATGTCCCAGCAGTCACCTCTCCGGTCATCACCCAGAATCCTCCAGTGCTGTCCTGTATAATGTCCCAGCAGTCACCTCTCTGCTCATCACCCAGAATCCTCCAGTGCCGTCCTGTATAATGTCCCAGCAGTCACCTCTCCGGTCATCACCCAGAATCCTCCAGTGCTGTCCTGTATAATGTCCCAGCAGTCACCTCTCCGCTCATCACCCAGAATCCTCCAGTGCTGTCCTGTATAATGTCCCAGCAGTCACCTCTCCGGACATCACCCAGAATCCTCCAGTGCTGTCCTGTATAATGTCCCAGCAGTCACCTCTCCGGTCATCACCCAGAATCCTCCAGTGCTGTCCTGTATAATGTCCCAGCAGTCACCTCTCCGCTCATCACCCAGAATCCTCCAGTGCTGTCCTGTATAATGTCCCAGCAGTCACCTCTCCGGTCATCACCCAGAATCCTCCAGTGCTGTCCTGTATAATGTCCCAGCAGTCACCTCTCTGCTCATCACCCAGAATCCTCCAGTGCTGTCCTGTATAATGTCCCAGCGTCAGCTCTCCGGTCATCACCCAGAATCCTCCAGTGCTGTCCTGCATAAAGTCCCAGCAGTCACCTCTCTGCTCATCACCCAGAATCCTCCAGTGCGGTACTGTATAATGTCCAATTAGTCACCTCTCCGGTCATCACCCAGAATCCTCCAGTGCTGTCCTGTATAATGTCCCAGCAGTCACCTCTCGGGTCATCACCCAGAATCCTCCAGTGCTGTCCTGTATAATGTCTCAGCAGTCACCTCTCCGCTCATCACCCAGAATCCTCCAGTGCCGTCCTGTATAATGTCCCAGCAGTCACCTCTCCGCTCATCACCCAGAATCCTCCAGTGCTGTCCTGTATAATGTCCCAGCAGTCAACTCTCCAGTCATCACCCAGAATCCTCCAGTGCTGTCCTGTATAATGTCCCAGCAGTCACCTCTCCGGTCATCACCCAGAATCCTCCAGTGCTGTCCTGTATAATGTCCCAGCAGTCACCTATCCGGTCATCACCCAGAATCCTCCAGTGCTGTCCTGTATAATGTCCCAGCAGTCACCTCTCCGCTCATCACCCAGAATCCTCCAGTGCTGTCCTGTATAATGTCCCAGCAGTCACCTCTCCGCTCATCACCCAGAATCCTCCAGTGCGCTCCTGTATAATGTCCCAGCAGTCACCTCTCCGCTCATCACCCAGAATCCTCCAGTGCCGTCCTGTATAATGTCCCAGCAGTTACCTCTCTGGTCATCACCCAGAATCCTCCAGTGCGCTCCTGTATAATGTCCCAGCAGTCACCTCTCCGGTCATCACCCAGAATCCTCCAGTGCAGTCCTGTATAATGTCCCAGCAGTCACCTCTCCGCTCATCCCCCAGAATCCTCCAGTGCTGTCCTGTATAATGTCCCAGCAGTCACCTCTCCGCTCATCACCCAGAATCCTCCAGTGCTGTCCTGTATAATGTCCCAGCAGTCACCTCTCCGCTCATCACCCAGAATCCTCCAGTGCTGTCCTGTATAATGTCCCAGCAGTCACCTCTCCGCTCAGCAGCTCAATCATCTTGTTGCTGAGCTCTAGGATCTTCTTCTTCCTCCTCTCATGTATCAGGGGGTGCGGGGGAGGCTCTGTGATGGGGCCCGGGCTCCGCCCTCCTGACTCCTGGAGATGGATGATGGGAGTCACACCCTCCCCCGGTGTCTTCCTCACTATTGTGTAATCCTGTGTATGGAGAGAGACACTTAGGGAGAAGAATTCCTTCCCGACTCCAGATCTGACAATCAGTAGAAATCCCGGGATCAATAACCGTCTCCAGTAATCTGGGGCCATAACCTGGAATATTATTACACTCAGGACAGACATCCAGGCCCCTCTACAGCTCTTATAGGGAATCCCCATGACAACTCCTCCTGGCAGAGAGCAGCACACAATCACTGCTCTTACAGTAAAGAATCCTTCTCTTCCTCTTCTGGATTTCCTCTTCCCGATGTCGGACTTGTTACATAACACAATAAAGCTGATAGAAATGTAGAGGAGTTACCTCTCCGCTCAGCAGGGAGATGATCTCCAGGGTGAAGTGTAATAATCTTCTGGTGGTCTCGTCCTCGTCCATCCTCGGGGTCATTCAGGAGAAGGAGGGATGAGCACTGGATCAGCTGGAGGGATCTCGTCCAGCCGGCTGATAACAGAGAGCAAGAGCTGCACACAACCAGGAAGGAGCTGCTGCACTGAGAGCTGGAGGACCTGTGGTGACGTCACTGCCATGTGATCAGGGGCGGAGCTCAGGAGAGAAATGGTGAAGGGTCGGTGATAAGACGTCATCACAGGTCCTTCAGCTCTTCCTTCCTCAGCGCCTCTCCTGATCACATGACGGTGACGTCACCACAGGTTCTCCGCTCTCAGTGCAGCAGCCTCACCCTGTGCTGTTGCGGTGATGCCCTGTTGCCTCTCTCTGTCCCCTGTTGCCTCTCTCTGTCCCCTGTTGCCTCTCTCTGTCCCCTGTTGCCTCTCTCTGTCCCCTGTTGCGTGTGTCTCTCTGTCCCCTGTTGCGTGTGTCTCTCTGTCCCCTGTTGCGTGTGTCTCTCTGTCCCCTGTTGCGTGTGTCTCTCTGTCCCCTGTTGCGTGTGTCTCTCTGTCCCCTGTTGCGTGTGTCTCTCTGTCCCCTGTTGCGTGTGTCTCTCTGTCCCCTGTTGCGTGTGTCTCTCTGTCCCCTGTTGCGTGTGTCTCTCTGTCCCCTGTTGCGTGTGTCTCTCTGTCCCCTGTTGCGTGTGTCTCTCTGTCCCCTGTTGCGTGTGTCTCTCTGTCCCCTGTTGCGTGTGTCTCTCTGTCCCCTGTTGCGTGTGTCTCTCTGTCCCCTGTTGCGTGTGTCTCTCTGTCCCCTGTTGCGTGTGTCTCTCTGTCCCCTGTTGCGTGTGTCTCTCTGTCCCCTGTTGCGTGTGTCTCTCTGTCCCCTGTTGCGTGTGTCTCTCTGTCCCCTGTTGCGTGTGTCTCTCTGTCCCCTGTTGCGTGTGTCTCTCTGTCCCCTGTTGCGTGTGTCTCTCTGTCCCCTGTTGCGTGTGTCTCTCTGTCCCCTGTTGCGTGTGTCTCTCTGTCCCCTGTTGCGTGTGTCTCTCTGTCCCCTGTTGCGTGTGTCTCTCTGTCCCCTGTTGCGTGTGTCTCTCTGTCCCCTGTTGCGTGTGTCTCTCTGTCCCCTGTTGCGTGTGTCTCTCTGTCCCCTGTTGCGTGTGTCTCTCTGTCCCCTGTTGCGTGTGTCTCTCTGTCCCCTGTTGCGTGTGTCTCTCTGTCCCCTGTTGCGTGTGTCTCTCTGTCCCCTGTTGCGTGTGTCTCTCTGTCCCCTGTTGCGTGTGTCTCTCTGTCCCCTGTTGCGTGTGTCTCTCTGTCCCCTGTTGCGTGTGTCTCTCTGTCCCCTGTTGCGTGTGTCTCTCTGTCCCCTGTTGCGTGTGTCTCTCTGTCCCCTGTTGCGTGTGTCTCTCTGTCCCCTGTTGCGTGTGTCTCTCTGTCCCCTGTTGCGTGTGTCTCTCTGTCCCCTGTTGCGTGTGTCTCTCTCTGTCCCCTGTTGCGTGTGTCTCTCTGTCCCCTGTTGCGTGTGTCTCTCTCTGTCCCCTGTTGCGTGTGTCTCTCTCTGTCCCCTGTTGCGTGTGTCTCTCTCTGTCCCCTGTTGCGTGTGTCTCTCTCTGTCCCCTGTTGCGTGTGTCTCTCTCTGTCCCCTGTTGCGTGTGTCTCTCTCTGTCCCCTGTTGCGTGTGTCTCTCTCTGTCCCCTGTTGCGTGTGTCTCTCTCTGTCCCCTGTTGCGTGTGTCTCTCTCTGTCCCCTGTTGCGTGTGTCTCTCTCTGTCCCCTGTTGCGTGTGTCTCTCTCTGTCCCCTGTTGCGTGTGTCTCTCTCTGTCCCCTGTTGCGTGTGTCTCTCTCTGTCCCCTGTTGCGTGTGTCTCTCTCTGTCCCCTGTTGCGTGTGTCTCTCTCTGTCCCCTGTTGCGTGTGTCTCTCTCTGTCCCCTGTTGCGTGTGTCTCTCTCTGTCCCCTGTTGCGTGTGTCTCTCTCTGTCCCCTGTTGCGTGTGTCTCTCTCTGTCCCCTGTTGCGTGTGTCTCTCTCTGTCCCCTGTTGCGTGTGTCTCTCTCTGTCCCCTGTTGCGTGTGTCTCTCTCTGTCCCCTGTTGCGTGTGTCTCTCTCTGTCCCCTGTTGCGTGTGTCTCTCTCTGTCCCCTGTTGCGTGTGTCTCTCTCTGTCCCCTGTTGCGTGTGTCTCTCTCTGTCCCCTGTTGCGTGTGTCTCTCTCTGTCCCCTGTTGCGTGTGTCTCTCTCTGTCCCCTGTTGCGTGTGTCTCTCTCTGTCCCCTGTTGCGTGTGTCTCTCTCTGTCCCCTGTTGCGTGTGTCTCTCTCTGTCCCCTGTTGCGTGTGTCTCTCTCTGTCCCCTGTTGCGTGTGTCTCTCTCTGTCCCCTGTTGCGTGTGTCTCTCTCTGTCCCCTGTTGCGTGTGTCTCTCTCTGTCCCCTGTTGCGTGTGTCTCTCTCTGTCCCCTGTTGCGTGTGTCTCTCTCTGTCCCCTGTTGCGTGTGTCTCTCTCTGTCCCCTGTTGCGTGTGTCTCTCTCTGTCCCCTGTTGCGTGTGTCTCTCTCTGTCCCCTGTTGCGTGTGTCTCTCTCTGTCCCCTGTTGCGTGTGTCTCTCTCTGTCCCCTGTTGCGTGTGTCTCTCTCTGTCCCCTGTTGCGTGTGTCTCTCTCTGTCCCCTGTTGCGTGTGTCTCTCTCTGTCCCCTGTTGCGTGTGTCTCTCTCTGTCCCCTGTTGCGTGTGTCTCTCTCTGTCCCCTGTTGCGTGTGTCTCTCTCTGTCCCCTGTTGCGTGTGTCTCTCTCTGTCCCCTGTTGCGTGTGTCTCTCTCTGTCCCCTGTTGCGTGTGTCTCTCTCTGTCCCCTGTTGCGTGTGTCTCTCTCTGTCCCCTGTTGCGTGTGTCTCTCTCTGTCCCCTGTTGCGTGTGTCTCTCTCTGTCCCCTGTTGCGTGTGTCTCTCTCTGTCCCCTGTTGCGTGTGTCTCTCTCTGTCCCCTGTTGCGTGTGTCTCTCTCTGTCCCCTGTTGCGTGTGTCTCTCTCTGTCCCCTGTTGCGTGTGTCTCTCTCTGTCCCCTGTTGCGTGTGTCTCTCTCTGTCCCCTGTTGCGTGTGTCTCTCTCTGTCCCCTGTTGCGTGTGTCTCTCTCTGTCCCCTGTTGCGTGTGTCTCTCTCTGTCCCCTGTTGCGTGTGTCTCTCTCTGTCCCCTGTTGCGTGTGTCTCTCTCTGTCCCCTGTTGCGTGTGTCTCTCTCTGTCCCCTGTTGCGTGTGTCTCTCTCTGTCCCCTGTTGCGTGTGTCTCTCTCTGTCCCCTGTTGCGTGTGTCTCTCTCTGTCCCCTGTTGCGTGTGTCTCTCTCTGTCCCCTGTTGCGTGTGTCTCTCTCTGTCCCCTGTTGCGTGTGTCTCTCTCTGTCCCCTGTTGCGTGTGTCTCTCTCTGTCCCCTGTTGCGTGTGTCTCTCTCTGTCCCCTGTTGCGTGTGTCTCTCTCTGTCCCCTGTTGCGTGTGTCTCTCTCTGTCCCCTGTTGCGTGTGTCTCTCTCTGTCCCCTGTTGCGTGTGTCTCTCTCTGTCCCCTGTTGCGTGTGTCTCTCTCTGTCCCCTGTTGCGTGTGTCTCTCTCTGTCCCCTGTTGCGTGTGTCTCTCTCTGTCCCCTGTTGCGTGTGTCTCTCTCTGTCCCCTGTTGCGTGTGTCTCTCTCTGTCCCCTGTTGCGTGTGTCTCTCTCTGTCCCCTGTTGCGTGTGTCTCTCTCTGTCCCCTGTTGCGTGTGTCTCTCTCTGTCCCCTGTTGCGTGTGTCTCTCTCTGTCCCCTGTTGCGTGTGTCTCTCTCTGTCCCCTGTTGCGTGTGTCTCTCTCTGTCCCCTGTTGCGTGTGTCTCTCTCTGTCCCCTGTTGCGTGTGTCTCTCTCTGTCCCCTGTTGCGTGTGTCTCTCTCTGTCCCCTGTTGCGTGTGTCTCTCTCTGTCCCCTGTTGCGTGTGTCTCTCTCTGTCCCCTGTTGCGTGTGTCTCTCTCTGTCCCCTGTTGCGTGTGTCTCTCTCTGTCCCCTGTTGCGTGTGTCTCTCTCTGTCCCCTGTTGCGTGTGTCTCTCTCTGTCCCCTGTTGCGTGTGTCTCTCTCTGTCCCCTGTTGCGTGTGTCTCTCTCTGTCCCCTGTTGCGTGTGTCTCTCTCTGTCCCCTGTTGCGTGTGTCTCTCTCTGTCCCCTGTTGCGTGTGTCTCTCTCTGTCCCCTGTTGCGTGTGTCTCTCTCTGTCCCCTGTTGCGTGTGTCTCTCTCTGTCCCCTGTTGCGTGTGTCTCTCTCTGTCCCCTGTTGCGTGTGTCTCTCTCTGTCCCCTGTTGCGTGTGTCTCTCTCTGTCCCCTGTTGCGTGTGTCTCTCTCTGTCCCCTGTTGCGTGTGTCTCTCTCTGTCCCCTGTTGCGTGTGTCTCTCTCTGTCCCCTGTTGCGTGTGTCTCTCTCTGTCCCCTGTTGCGTGTGTCTCTCTCTGTCCCCTGTTGCGTGTGTCTCTCTCTGTCCCCTGTTGCGTGTGTCTCTCTCTGTCCCCTGTTGCGTGTGTCTCTCTCTGTCCCCTGTTGCGTGTGTCTCTCTCTGTCCCCTGTTGCGTGTGTCTCTCTCTGTCCCCTGTTGCGTGTGTCTCTCTCTGTCCCCTGTTGCGTGTGTCTCTCTCTGTCCCCTGTTGCGTGTGTCTCTCTCTGTCCCCTGTTGCGTGTGTCTCTCTCTGTCCCCTGTTGCGTGTGTCTCTCTCTGTCCCCTGTTGCGTGTGTCTCTCTCTGTCCCCTGTTGCGTGTGTCTCTCTCTGTCCCCTGTTGCGTGTGTCTCTCTCTGTCCCCTGTTGCGTGTGTCTCTCTCTGTCCCCTGTTGCGTGTGTCTCTCTCTGTCCCCTGTTGCGTGTGTCTCTCTCTGTCCCCTGTTGCGTGTGTCTCTCTCTGTCCCCTGTTGCGTGTGTCTCTCTCTGTCCCCTGTTGCGTGTGTCTCTCTCTGTCCCCTGTTGCGTGTGTCTCTCTCTGTCCCCTGTTGCGTGTGTCTCTCTCTGTCCCCTGTTGCGTGTGTCTCTCTCTGTCCCCTGTTGCGTGTGTCTCTCTCTGTCCCCTGTTGCGTGTGTCTCTCTCTGTCCCCTGTTGCGTGTGTCTCTCTCTGTCCCCTGTTGCGTGTGTCTCTCTCTGTCCCCTGTTGCGTGTGTCTCTCTCTGTCCCCTGTTGCGTGTGTCTCTCTCTGTCCCCTGTTGCGTGTGTCTCTCTCTGTCCCCTGTTGCGTGTGTCTCTCTCTGTCCCCTGTTGCGTGTGTCTCTCTCTGTCCCCTGTTGCGTGTGTCTCTCTCTGTCCCCTGTTGCGTGTGTCTCTCTCTGTCCCCTGTTGCGTGTGTCTCTCTCTGTCCCCTGTTGCGTGTGTCTCTCTCTGTCCCCTGTTGCGTGTGTCTCTCTCTGTCCCCTGTTGCGTGTGTCTCTCTCTGTCCCCTGTTGCGTGTGTCTCTCTCTGTCCCCTGTTGCGTGTGTCTCTCTCTGTCCCCTGTTGCGTGTGTCTCTCTCTGTCCCCTGTTGCGTGTGTCTCTCTCTGTCCCCTGTTGCGTGTGTCTCTCTCTGTCCCCTGTTGCGTGTGTCTCTCTCTGTCCCCTGTTGCGTGTGTCTCTCTCTGTCCCCTGTTGCGTGTGTCTCTCTCTGTCCCCTGTTGCGTGTGTCTCTCTCTGTCCCCTGTTGCGTGTGTCTCTCTCTGTCCCCTGTTGCGTGTGTCTCTCTCTGTCCCCTGTTGCGTGTGTCTCTCTCTGTCCCCTGTTGCGTGTGTCTCTCTCTGTCCCCTGTTGCGTGTGTCTCTCTCTGTCCCCTGTTGCGTGTGTCTCTCTCTGTCCCCTGTTGCGTGTGTCTCTCTCTGTCCCCTGTTGCGTGTGTCTCTCTCTGTCCCCTGTTGCGTGTGTCTCTCTCTGTCCCCTGTTGCGTGTGTCTCTCTCTGTCCCCTGTTGCGTGTGTCTCTCTCTGTCCCCTGTTGCGTGTGTCTCTCTCTGTCCCCTGTTGCGTGTGTCTCTCTCTGTCCCCTGTTGCGTGTGTCTCTCTCTGTCCCCTGTTGCGTGTGTCTCTCTCTGTCCCCTGTTGCGTGTGTCTCTCTCTGTCCCCTGTTGCGTGTGTCTCTCTCTGTCCCCTGTTGCGTGTGTCTCTCTCTGTCCCCTGTTGCGTGTGTCTCTCTCTGTCCCCTGTTGCGTGTGTCTCTCTCTGTCCCCTGTTGCGTGTGTCTCTCTCTGTCCCCTGTTGCGTGTGTCTCTCTCTGTCCCCTGTTGCGTGTGTCTCTCTCTGTCCCCTGTTGCGTGTGTCTCTCTCTGTCCCCTGTTGCGTGTGTCTCTCTCTGTCCCCTGTTGCGTGTGTCTCTCTCTGTCCCCTGTTGCGTGTGTCTCTCTCTGTCCCCTGTTGCGTGTGTCTCTCTCTGTCCCCTGTTGCGTGTGTCTCTCTCTGTCCCCTGTTGCGTGTGTCTCTCTCTGTCCCCTGTTGCGTGTGTCTCTCTCTGTCCCCTGTTGCGTGTGTCTCTCTCTGTCCCCTGTTGCGTGTGTCTCTCTCTGTCCCCTGTTGCGTGTGTCTCTCTCTGTCCCCTGTCGCGTGTGTCTCTCTCTGTCCCCTGTCGCGTGTGTCTCTCTCTGTCCCCTGTCGCGTGTGTCTCTCTCTGTCCCCTGTCGCGTGTGTCTCTCTCTGTCCCCTGTCGCGTGTGTCTCTCTCTGTCCCCTGTTGCGTGTGTCTCTCTCTGTCCCCTGTTGCGTGTGTCTCTCTCTGTCCCCTGTCGCGTGTGTGTCTGTCTCTCTCTCTCTCTCTCTCTCCCTCTCCCCCCCCTGTCGCGTGTGTGTGTCTGTGTCTCTCTCTCTCTCCCCCCTGTCGCGTGTGTGTCTGTCTCTCTCTCTCTCTCCCCCCTGTCGCGTGTGTGTCTGTCTCTCTCTCTCTCTCCCCCCCTGTCGCGTGTGTGTGTGTCTCTCTCTCTCTCCCCCCCCCTGTCGCGTGTGTGTGTGTCTCTCTCTCTCTTCCCCGTCGTGTGTGTCTCTCCTGTCGTCTCTCTTTGTGTTTCTCTGTCTCATAGTCAGGATCAGATGCTGTCTCTGTGTTGCTGCCCTCTGCTGGTTGTTGAGGCAGCGCGCAGAAGCCGTCTCTTCCGCCTGTTCTCTCTCTCCTCCTCTGTTGTCTCTCTCTCCTCCTCTGCTGTCTCTCTCTCCTCCTCTGCTGTCTCTCTCTCCTCCTCTGCTGTCTCTCTCTCCTCCTGTCTCTCTCCTCCTCCTCCTCTGTCTCTCTCTCCTCCTCCTCCTCTGTCTCTCTCCTCCTCCTCTGTTGTCTGTCTCTCTCCTCCTCCTCCTCTGTTGTCTGTCTCTCTCCTCCTCCTCCTCTGTTGTCTGTCTGTCTCTCTCCTCCTCCTCCTCTGTTGTCTGTCTGTCTCTCTCCTCCTCCTCCTCCTCCTCTGTTGTCTGTCTGTCTCCTCCTCCTCCTCCTCCTCTGTTGTCTGTCTCTCTCCTCCTCCTCCTCCTCTGTTGTCTGTCTCTCTCCTCCTCCTCCTCCTCTGTTGTCTGTCTCTCTCCTCCTCCTCCTCCTCTGTTGTCTGTCTCTCTCCTCCTCCTCCTCCTCCTCTGTTGTGTGTGTCTCTCCCCAGTCGCCTCTTCCAGCTGTTGTCTCTGCTCTTCGGGCCGGGGATAAGGGCTGATAATGTCGGCCATCCAGTAACAGCAGCCCCTGTATACCCGGTGATGATGATTAATCTTCCTCAGCGCTTAGTGTCTCCGTGGAGTCAGAGGATGTGTTGTCCCCGCACAGGACGTTATTATTATAGCGCCATTTATTCCATCATATGTGTAGAGAAGTTGTCCACTGCTATAGAGAATGCGCCCGTCCATGTAAACAGTGGAGAGAAGATTTTTTCATAATTACCTTGCACTGTTATTCTTGCCTGTGAGTGGCGCTGTTATGGTAAATATATATACTTTGCTTTATTATTTAGACAATTTATATATCTTTGATAATTTTGTATTTTAATATTAGCTTAGTAAGTGTTATTCATAAATGACAGGGTGTTGTCTCTGATATAGAGATGTGTTAAAGCTTTCCTTTGTTTCTGAACGTATAGTAAACTTACAGTGTCCATTTTAGGACATTATCAGATATCAAAGTCAAACATCAGAATGATGTCAGTTTGAGGCTAAATACCCTGTCTGAGAGCTGATTTTGATAAGTGACCTTGAGATATGATTTTGACTTTAACAAGTGACTTTTACAACTGTAATAATAAAAAAAAGTCACTGTTCGCTGATGGGACTTGAACCCAAAACTCTTTGTCTAGAAACCAGTGCACTAACCATTGAGCTATAAACTCTAGGCGTTCTATTTGGTTATATGATTTTCAGTGCTAACCTGTCTGAAACTCATTGGGACATTAACAAATACCTCCTCCAAGCCAAATTCAAATGATGTATGAAGAAAGTCACACATCGTCAGAATCACAATGACTTGAGCTGGCTCGGATTGTGGTTAGAAGTATTCAAAGCGTCTCTCAATGAGTGAACATAAATCAGAGAAAATAGACATAGAACTGTGTATGTAATCTATAATACATGAAAATGCACATATCACTGTAATCTCTGTACTTGATGTAAAACTTGCATCATTTGTGGCACCCCTGCCTTATGCAGAAATTGCAGACATTGCGTACAGAATCCCCGTGGGGTTAATTATTGTGTCCTGTGGGTCCCCATGACCATGGATGTCCAAGGCGCCTCTGCCCCCATGAGGACCACGAGTCATATACACTTTCTACCTCTTAGGATACAAAATAACCTGCTGGTACATGATCCACCATAGGTATAACCAATAGAATAATGGCCCTGGTCCCCCAGTGAGCTCATCGCTCTTGTTACCCAGCTCCTGGACCCTCTAACATTTATAATGCTTGTCTGTGCTGTTGAGGCATATCGGGCCACATATCTAGTCTCAGTCATTTTACAGTGACCCCTTATTATTGCTGCAGTGTTTCATGAACAGCTGTAGACCTATATATAGTCCAGACCGCAGTCTCACTAGTCGTCAGGAGTGGCGCCATAGGTTGATCTGAAGGATTCAGCCCTGGGTGCTGAAGTAAAAAGCGTGTCAAAGAAAGCGTTAATTAGGACCCTGCAGCAAGAAAGGGAAGAGGGAGGGGGAAGAAATCATGAAGAGATAGAGACTGCAGCAAAGTACATGTTGGTGTTGTGGGAAAGAGGGAAAAAAAAGGATTTTTTTAAGGCCAAATGTCCTATAAGATCAACAACTACTATCCTGAACCCCTCATAGGAAGCTGGCAATCCAGATGCCTCCCTGTGCCCCGTTATCACCCCTCAGGGAGCCACACTCACTGTCCCCGTGTCTCTGGGGAGGGTCAGACTGTTAACTTCATGATAGATACTGGAGCAGCCAGTACAGTATTTAATGCAAGAACACAGATCAGAAGGTATACTGTCCTCCGAATATGTCGCTTGTAGAGGGACGAGCTACTAAATTACAAATGTCTCAGCCCCTCTGGCTAAATTTTCATGATTCAATTTCTATTGTGATCCAGGTTTTAGTTTCCCCTGATGTATCTTTTGATTTGTTAGAGACAGACATGTTGCAGAAAAATTGGAGCCTGCATAGGCTGCAAATGGCCCCAAGATGACTACCCCTATAGATGAAGGCACGCTGTGTAGTCTTTTGTCCCTGATGCGTCCTACACCCCTGTGCAGTACACGCTCTGAAGCCCATTCCCTACATACTTGGTTAGAGAACATAACCAGCCAGCTCTGGGCATGTTACAGACTTGATTTGGGAGAACTACCCATTCCCTGGTGACAGTAAAACTTAGACCAGGTGTTCATCCCCCTGTATGAAGCTGTACCCTATAAGTACTGTGGAGAACGTGGTGATACATAATAACATCTGAAAGCTCCAGAGAGGAGGTCCTTTGGTTCCTATAACCACTCCATTTAATATTTCCCCATATAACTATCAAACGCAGTAATGTTCTAAATCCAGCTACGTTATTACCAGTGTGGATTTAGAAAAGGGAGGAGAATATCAGGGTGGGATAGAGGAAGGGACTGTGAGCCAAAACCTGACCCTGTAAACTATCAGATGAGGAATCTCAGTGTGACATTGACATATGAACCTGACTGTCAGGCATTGATGGAGGCAGACACATAGGGCTTGTTACATATCACTGATGTCCCCTCAATAACCCGTCTGCTGAGAATTTTGCAGATGGTTCCAGAGCTCTGGTCAGTGATCAAGGACGGTTCATCACCGTGTATGCAGTAGTCCACAATGGTAAGGCAGTGACACATGAACCACTCTCCAGCTGCTCTGCGCCAGAGGCTGAGTTGAAGGTGCTCGCTGCAGTGTGCAATCTGGGAAAAGGTAAAGAGATTTATGTATTTTCGGACTCGAGATATATTTTAAAGGGTCGCACATGACTTTGGCGCCATTTGTCAGACCCGTAATTTCCTGACCTCAGCTGGCAAACCTATGAGGCGGTAGATAAGCTACTCACAGCACTCATCCTTCCCCGAAGGGCAGCTATCAGCGCACACACAGAACAAACTCCCCTTGCAGCTCGGGACAGTGATCAAAGACTGTTCATCACCGGGTATGCAGTAGTCCACAATGGTAATGCAGTGATACAAGAACCACTCCCCTCCAGCTGCTCTACGCCAGAGGCTGAGCTGAAGGCGCTCGCGGCAGCATGCAATCTTGGGAAAGGTAAAGAGCTTAATGTATTTTCTGACTCGCAATATGCTTTTGGGGTTGCCCATTTGGCGGAGCTGTAATTTTCTGGCCTCTGCTTTCAAATCTATAAGGCGGTAGAGCTGCTACTCACAGCACTCATCCTTCCCCGAAGGGCAGCTATCAGCGCACACACAGAACAAACTCCCCTTGCAGTAGGGAATGCCTTGGCTGACCAGGCGGCTGAGGAAGCAGCACGACTACCTCTGACTGGAATACTGGCCACAGCAGACACGGTCCCGCTAGGGGTGTGACTCAGTGACCGGAAGTGTGGGCAGCCCCTTTTCACAGAGGAGACTGTCACCGCACCGGCCCCAGTGGCTGTTGCTCATGAACTACTGCAGGGCTTCCGGACCCAGGCTCCCCCCCACACAAACAGAACGCATGAGCCAAAGCAGATGCTGAATGGTCAGAGTCAGGGGTACGGCAGGTAAATACCAGGATTTGCCTCCCACGTTGCCTGTTCCCCATGATGGCTGACCTAGCACATTCCCCCCGGTGCTCAACTCAAAGGGTGTTATGTTTGCAGTGGTGCTACAAACCTGGTGTGCTCCAGGGCTTCCGCATACAGCTGCAAAGTATGTCTAGTTTGTGCGAAATATAACCCCAGTAGACCTATTCGAATCCCACAAAATGCATGCCAAAACCAGATTACCTGTTTCAGAGACTGCAGGAGGACTACATACAGCTACCTAAGGTGGGCACTTATGAATACGTCCTGGTATGCATCGATCTGTTCCCTTGGTTGCCTGAAGCTTGGGCCCCGTGACCAAAGTTCAAGTGAGGTGGTTTGTAGATATGAGGTGCCCAAAACCATAGAGAATGACAGAGACACACTTCAATGGAGAACTGGTGAAACATCATGGCCACTCTGGGGATAGAACAGGTTTTCCATGTTCCCTATCACTCACAAAGTAGTAGGAAGGTGGAATGCCTTAATGGTACTCTGAAGATAAAAATCCAGAAGGGCATGGAGGAAACATCATTGTCCTGGGTACATTGCTTGCCCACTGCATTATATTCTGTGAGGACCACCCCAAGGGGTAGAGAGAAGCTGTCCCCTTATAAAATACTGTTTGGTGGTATCCTTAAGATAGGGTTGTATTTGCTGCAGCCTCCTACAGTTCCCTCACTGAATATATCTTGAAGTTGCACAAATATCTGACTTGCTCATAACCGTGTTCTTTCCTTAATCCCAGACCCCTACTGTATAAGTGACACACATTGGTACCAGGAGACTGGGTCGTGGTCAAGAGACATATGAGGAGACCACTGAACCCAGATACAGTGAGCCATTTTAAATACCACTGACCACTGCTATTTCTGTCAACCTCCAAGGCAAAGACACTTGGATCAACGCCAGACACTGAAAAAGGTCCTGATCCCCGGCAGCAGCAATGATGATGACCCTGCCTCTTTGGACCACGTTGATGGCAATTGCATCCCTTTCCCTAACTCTCAATGATGTACAAAAGGAGGAGAAGACTGGGAAAACAAACTGATAAAGCATCACCAAATCCTGCTGTGAGACATAGTTTCTAAAGACATTCCTAAAAGCTGCTGGATATGCACCCATAGCCCAATATCCTCTGATATTACACCATATCTCGCAGTGCCCCTAACCTCATATGAGGCTTTCACCTATAGCTGTTTCCACAAAGACTTTTGATTCTGCCCGTTACGACGGAGGAAACCTCCGATGCAAGGACTTTTGACTTCTATACGTTGTCTTGGGAGACTCACTGACATCATACGCTGCATACTACCTAAGGATTTATATCTGATATGTGGTCACCAGGCCTATAAATGGCTTCTCCCGGGTGCAGAGGGAACCTGCATCTTAGCACGCCTTACACTTGCTACGTTCATACTTCTGCATGGTGACCTAGATATAAATGCTGTTCCCAAACATTCCCTATATACATGAGCTGTAGACAATCCAACTGAATGGTAGACCTCATATAGTGGAAATGGGGATAGGGAATAAGAGTATATTCATTTACCCTTTCATTACATAAATGTTGGTATTACTCGTGTATGTAACTGCTAGAACTGGTATATTTGTTACGGCGACACTATGTAAAAAGATGCGTAAGATCAGACATCATAGACCATTAGTTATCACATCTGCAAAATATCAGTGTTCCTTTAGTAAACATATGGCGAGATTTACAAACAAGATGTCCGTCAGTGAACGGGATTTGTCCCCTCCAGTAGCTTATGGATAAAATGTCTGTAAATAATAAAAAGGGAGGAATTGTTATGGTAAATATTTATACTTTGCTTTATTATTTAGACAATTCATATATCTTTTAATCATTTTTTTATTTTAATTTTAGCTTTATAAGTGTGATTCATAAATAACAGAGTGTTGTCTCTGATATAGGGATGTATTAAAGCTTTCCTTTGTTTCTGAACATATAGTAAACTAGATATAGCCAGATCCTAAGGAATGCAGCAAAGTAAATAATTTACGACTTTGTTTTTCCCAACTTTTCTTCCTTTTTAGGTAACGTAATATAAGCCATTCCCACTTTCTTTGTCTTTGTGGTTTGTAATAAAAACTTATAACCTGGCATCTGAGGGCTGACAAGTCTGGGACACGGACAGAATTGCTTGTGTGTTCTCTTGTCTCCGATCGATCGACTCCCTGATTTGATCAAAACTGGCAAACGTGTGAAACCTTTAGAGTTTCCCCTAAAACTTTTTATATAGGTTTCTCCATCAGAGCTATCGCTGGCCGCTCACCAGGCATCATGTGACCTGGCTCTGAAATCCGCTGATGTCACGTGAGGTACCTGCTGCAGCCGGGGGTGACTTAGTGACGCGCTCCCCGGTGATTGATGGGCTGTGGGCGAGGTTTCACTGCACATCACAGCCCAGCATGCTTTCTCTCTCCTCTGCATTCATTGGGAAAGCGCACGCTGGATGCTGGGCTGTGATGTGCGATGAAACCTGGCCCACTGCCCATCAATCGGGGAGTGCGTCACTGAGTCACGCCCGGCTGCAGCTGGTACCTCACGTGGCATCAGTGGATGACCAAGCTTGGGTCACGTGATGCCTGGTGAGCTGTCAGCGGTGGCGCAGCTCACAGGCAACAAAAACAATGGAAGGTATTTACAATAAAATCTTCACTGTTTACCATGGGGGCATTCTCTATAGCAGCGGACAACCTCTTTAATAATGGAAAATATCCAAATAATGCCGATACAATAAATATATATTTGTTTCCTATGTTCTATTAATATATTTTCTCGTTGGTATCTGCTGTACCTTGCACTGGGCACCATCATACAGGACTCTGAACAGACTAGTCTTTATGACCGTGTAAATAGATATTCCTCAACATTATAGTGAAGTATGCAATGACTTGTCATGGTAACCGCTTCCAAGGAGAACTAGTTTGGGTTCAGACACAAACGATCTCCAGATCTGCCATTATTGGTTCAAATTAAATTAAATCAATACGATGCGTCGGAGAAAAGAAAATGACACACAGCCAGTGTCCGAGTGTACAGTTCTTGTCTGCCCTCAGATCCCAAGCAACAAGTTTTTATTACACACCCAGAAGAAATGGGAATGGCTACGTAGATTACCTTAAAAAAAAAGTATTTTAATTGAGAATAACAAGGTTGTAAATTATGGATTCTGCAGATGTCATTGAAACTGGCTCTGTCCAATTAACTATACTTTTAAAAACAAAGAAGCAAAGCTTTAAGACAAAGACACCTCAGTATAATGCATATTTCCTGACTCCCTTTCATATTGTATCTATCTGTCCTTGCTGGTAAGTGGCTTCCTGCATGTTTATCATCTCAATCCTTTATGGTAATACACACTTGTCTTTCTCTGTCCATTTGGGTTCGTCTATTTTCTGAATGCAATTCATCATGGATGCATTTTAGCCTCTGTCTCCTAATTCTCCTCTCCTGTCATGACTGTGGTCTGGCTCTATAAAGTGTGGCTCTTTGGGGCGTGGTGGTTCTGCTCAGTCACTGAGCAGACGTGCTAAAACTGAACTGCCATCCTGGCTATAATCCTGATAGTTTTACCCCTTTCCCTGCACTGCTGTGGACCTTGCTGTGCCCTATCTGAGGGAGGAATCATGGGACCCCCAGTGAGCAGGAAACATCAAAGGGACATCCTGATAACTGCAGGAGAAGCTGAACCGCCCTGCATGTGGGGAGAAGCTGCGGCCATCTTGACGTCCTGTCTCAGGCTCAGCACAGTGAAGTGTAACAGTGAGAGAGCTGCAGCGCATGCAGTAAGAAGAGACCCTCCAAGCTGCTATCTCCCGGCGGGACACATGAATAATCTTTGACACAGACATTCTGAGTAAAGCAGGTATTTGGCCTCCAACACCCTGAGATAATTTCTTTGTCCACGGGTCTTCTGCTGGGTCCTGGTGCTAGCAGGTCTCTGTGGCCAGGCAGGCAGAGATCCTCCACGCTGCTATCTTCCAGCAGGATGCTGCTATTTCCCTAAGGGTACGTGCACACAGTCAGTAAACGCTGAGGACTGGACGCAGCACACTTGTGCTGTGTGCAGTCCACAGCGGCCAGATTTTACAGCATAGTGGAGGGGATTTATACAAATCCCATGCCCACTATGTGTCTCTGTACACCTGCGGACCACCAGCGGAGACGGACATGCGGCGCGTCTTCACAGACTGCAGCATGTCAGTTTCTCTTGCGGAGACAATGCGGATTCACCTTCGTGCAACGCTTTGGACGCAGCATCAGTGTGCTGCGTTCAAAGCGCTGCCAAAAAGGATCATGTGCACATACCCTAATAAACATCTTGCGTAAAGTAGCTATTTGCCTTCCAACATCCAGAGATAACCTGTCTGGCCGCAGGACTGCTGCTGGGTCTTAGTGGTATCTGATCTCTGTAGTCAAGATTCCTGCATACCTGGCCCCTGGGTCATAAATCTCTTCATAAAGATGTATCAGACCAGGAGACAACACGTCCACATGTGTGGAACTTGTAATATCAGGGTCCTATTTCCTTGGTAGTGTTCTGACATCACTGCTTGGATTCAGAGACACTGACTTGGTGCAGCCCAGTATCCAGTATTCTCTCACTACATTCTGGATGCATTGACCTACATCTTCTCTTATATAGTCCCCATACGGTCAAGGGATATGGATGTCATAGAGGGGTGAGCTGGTCTTGCTAGATTATTTAAAGTCTCCTCCCTAAATATATTTTCCCACAAGCAATATCTGCATATTTGCCAAGATGAGTAGAAACAAAACAAGTGCAGCGGAAAAACTCAAGGAGTTTGCCAGAGTGGATCCATCGAAAAACACCCGAACATTAAGCTTCATTTACAAAAACCCCAGAGCACCGTAAGAGGCAAATGTCAGAAGATGAGGCGGAGGAGGGGCAGGAGGATCTAATGCCATGACAGGTTTCCACACAACTACTAGAGGCCATCTCAATATGTAAAAGCTCATTGACGGGGAAAATCGAGGAGGTTCGGTCTGATGTCTGTCTTCTGCGGCAGGATATGCAGGTCCTACGTAGCCGAATCTCTGAAGTGGAATCCAGAGTATCTGACATGGAGGATAAACTTTCCCCCATGGTGACCAAACTAAACAAGGTAGCTGGGTCAGCTGACGCATGGCATCAAAAAGTGGACGATCTTCAACAAACGAGGTTCAAAGGACGCAGTCCTTCTTCCTCAGGCACCCTGAGGAAGAAGGACCGTGTTCTTCAAAACATGTTGGTTGTTTGTGGCCATTTCCAGACTCTGTACTCTAGGCCGGCATGTCACTTTTCTACGCCCCCTACCAGCCTTGCGTTCATGCGATAGCACTTCCGGCCGAAGTTCTCCTCTTTTCAATATCTTGGATCTGACAGTTACCTTCTGCCACATTGAGACCCTGCTACTTGGGCCATTACCTCTTTGGAGCCGACCTGTCTACTCACAGTAAGTAGTTTACTTACTGTCATTTAGCTGCACCACATACGGCACCTAGTGTATGTTACCAGCTGGTTTAAAGAAGTTGTCGACTACTTTTTAAGAGTCCCCCAATGTATTAACCCTGTGATTATACGTATTTGTAAATACCTTGCTGTGTCTTTATTGCTTGTGAGCTGCACTATCCTTGTCCGCTCACAGGCATCACGTGACCCCCCCACTGATGTCACGTCAAGTGAGGTGTGACATCAGTGACGCGGTGGATGCTGGGCGGTGGGCGAGGTTACCCTGCGCGTCACACCCAGCATCCACCGCGCGCTTTCCCAATGAATGAGGAGGGGGAGAGCGCGCGGTGGATGCTGGGTGTGACGCGCGAGGTGACCCCGCCCACAACCCAGCATCCACCATGGAACGCAGAAGAGAGACCCCCGGCTGCAGCCAGAACTTGACGTGACATCAGCGTGTCAGAGCCGGCTGCAGCCGGGGGTCACGTGATGCTTGTGAGGGGCCAAGGATAGCGCCTCTAACAGGCAATAAAGACACAGCAAGATAATTACAAAACGTCTTATAATCACTGGGTTGATACATTGGGGGACTCTTAAAAAGTAGTGGACAACTCTTTTAAGGAAACAATAAAGAATTCACAGACTGCGGACCTTCAAAACTCCAGAATAAAGTCCACTATTTCAAAAATTACTGACTGAGGTGGACTCACTTTATTAAAATATAAACTTTATTTAATTTCCTTTTTTAAAAAACATAGAAATCCACCGTACACATAATCAGTCTTAACGGGTCTTGACACCTGTCAGACCACAATACTAAATATAATATAGGTTAGCATGCTCATCTGACTGTACAGCTGCGAGCAAGTATATCCTTTTAAGGTTGCTTCCTTTACAATAACAGGGTAAGGCTATTGTCTTTTTGCACTCAGCCCTTACTAGCCTAATATCCCTATAATTCACCACACTACCCAGTTTATTATATTAATCTATTTTATGTGCACAGTGCCACTTATTCACACTGTGCCCTCTACAGCCTCTTATCTCAGCTATTTCATTCATATAATGCAGTTCTCAACTGGAAATAGCTCACAGCACTGCACAGTCTGCACTCTCCATCCAGACCAATAAAAGCAAGCTATAATTACACTGCATCAACACAGATAGTGTCCTTCAGTTACAGGCTCACTATCCTTAGTTCATTGTTCAGCAGCTGACAGGGGTGTGTACTACAGTGGGGGTAAGGTCAGGGGATGAAGTGTATAGTTGTGTGTCATCAGCATAAAGATGGTACTGAAAGCCAAATTTGCTGATGGTCTGTCCAATTGGGGCTGTGTAGAGAGAGAAGAGAAGAGGGCCAAGGACTGAACCCTGAGGAACCCCAATAGTGAGAGGAAGGGGAGAAGAAGTGGAGCCAGCGAACGATACACTGAAAGAGCGGTCAGATAGGTAGGAGGAGAACCAGGAGAAAGCAGTGTCCTTTATGCCGATTGAGTGGAGCATAGAGAGTAGGAGGTGGTGGTCAACGGTGTTGAAAGCTTCAGAGAGGTCAAGAAGAATGAGCAGAGAGTAGTCACCATTACATTTTGCTGTCAGAAGGTCATTGGTTACTTTGAGTGCAGTTTCTGTAGAATGTAGGGGGCGGAAGCCAAACTAGGATGGGTCATGAAGAGAGTTAATAATGAGGTAACCAGTAGGTGGGAGTAGACCAGGCATTCCAAGAGTTTAGAGATGAAGGGGAGATTGTAGACTGGTCTGTAGTTGTTTGTGCAGAAAGGGTCAAGAGATGGCTTTTTTAATAATGGAGTAATGATGGAGTGTTTGAAGGAGAAGGGGAAGATACCAGAAGAGAGGGAGAGATTGAAGATTTTAGTTAGGTGAGTAGTGACGTCTGAAGAGAGAGACTGGAGGATTGGAGTGGATGTGAGCGAACGGGGTCAGTGGTGCATGTAGTGTGATGAGAAGAAGAGAGGAGCCTGCAGACTTCTTCTTCAGTGACTGGGTCAAATGTGGAGAGTGATCCAGAGGAGATGTGGAGAGTGATGGCAGTCACGGCACTTGGTGGCTGGGAGCTGATTTCCTGACGGATGTTCTCTATTTTCCATGTGAAGTAGGAGGCCAAGTCCTCAGCAAAAATGTCCATGATAGGGGCCTGCGCTTTAGGAATGAGGAGGGAGTGAAAGGTGTCGAAGAGTTTTTTTGGGTTGTTGGATAGTGAAGAGATCAGGGTGGTGAAGTAGGTCTGTTTGGCAAGGTGAAGGGCAGAGTTATAGGTTTTTAACATAAATTTATAGTGGATAAAGTTTTCTAGTGTGTGAGTTTTCCTCCATAGGCGTTCGGCACTACTAGAGCATCGCTGGAGAAATTGTGTTTGTGGTGTGAGCCAGGGCTGTTTTACTCTGTGTTTAGAGGTTCTGAGGGTGAGGGGCGCTACTTGGTCCAGGGCACTTTTGAGAGTGTCATTGTAGTGATTTAAAACCAGATCAGGACAGGAAAAAGAGGAGATTGGGGACAGTAATGAGTGAAGGGCGTCTGTAAGTGTATGAGGGTTAATGGCTTGTAGATTTCTAAATGTGTGATAGGTAGGAGTGTGCTGGGGTGGACGAGGATTTGTGAGCATGAAGGAGAGGATGTTGTGGTCAGAGAGGGGAAGAGGTGAGTTATCTAGGTAGGGGATTGAACAAAACCAGACAAAGACCAGATCGAGGGTGTTTCCATCTTTGTGTGTCTCAGAGGTTGAAAGCTGTGAGAGGTCAAGGGAAGTGGTTAAAGATAGAAGCTGGGATGCGGAGGTGGAGCTGTTTATGGGGATGTTGAAGTCTCCCAGGATAAGGGTTGGTAAATCTGAGGACATGAAGTGCGGCAGCCAAGAAGAAAAATGGTCAAGGAACTGGGAGGGTGAGCCTGGGGGATGGTATACAACTGCTACTCTGAGGGAGAGGGGATGAAAGAGCCTGATGGTGTGGACCTCAAAAGAAGGGAATGAGAGCGAGGGAGCTGGGGGGATTACCTGGAAAGAGCATTGTGGGGACAGGAGTAAGCCGACTCCACCACCAAGTCTGTTCGCAGGTGTCTGGGAATGGGAAAAATTCAAGCTGCCATGAGAAATAGTGCAGGGGAGACAGTGTCAGATTCAGATGACATGGTATGACAAAGGCATGCACATGGATGAAGCTGCATCTTGTCTCCAACACGCTGTGACAAAATGGCTCCCACCACAGAGTCTGAGGTGTCTACTTCGACAATAAATGGCAGTTCAGGATTTGGATGGACTAGTAATGGTGCAGAGGTGAAAAGAGTCTTTAGCTTGTCAAAGGTCCCTTGTGCCTCTGGAGACCAGAGAAACACTTTTGTTTTCTTTGTGAGTGAAGTAAGTGGCAGAATGATTTTTGCAACGTTTTTAATGAATCTTCTATAGAAATTTGCAAACTCTATAAAGCACTGGACGTCTTTTAAATTTCTTGGGGTAGGCCAGTCAACTACCTCCAAGAAATCTTAAAAAATATCATTAATGAAGTGCTGAAAGGCGGCAGGGGCGTTGCTAAGGCCGAACGGCATAACCAGGTATTCAAAATGTCCATATAGTTCTAAAGGCTGTTTTCCACTCATTTCTTTGGTGAATTCGTGTGACCAAACAGTATAAAATCTCAATAAGCCAGATCTTTGGATTTGTTAATCCAAGAGATATACCCTATTATCTTTGTGTATTTGTGTCTGGTCAATAAGAACAGACCAGTATTTGTATTCTATTCGTTTGGAAACAATCATGTTTACTATGCTAATGACAAATTGCACTAAAAGTCAGCTAGATGTGTATTTACAAGAGCCCCTGTGATACCAACTATGTAAATAGATTAGCTAAAACAATGATAGCTGAACCCTGCACCTTTACCTCTGACATGTGACTAATGACCCTTCACCTGTCGGTGTACTTAAAAAGGACATGTGCTTCTGTAGCAGTGAGACTTGGGACAGAGAATCAAGAAACATCAGGAAGACTTTAGAAGGAGAATGAGAGACATCCTTCAGGACAGCAGATGGATTGCATGGCATTACTCAAAGAGACACAGATTTGAATTCTACATTATTCTAGTCTAAGGGTATCGGCCCTGGAAAGATATGGATCTGCTCCATTTGACCATCAGAGAGATATGGATACATTTTGGGGAAACCAGGGTGGGACGAGGAAGTCACCTGGCCCCATGGATATGTTTTTTGTCTCAGTCCAGGTTGGGACCCTCGGGTCTCCTGGCCTTGTACCTGGATGGACTGCTAGCTTCCTATGCTTGCCGCTACCTTCTCTCTGTGGGGGCCCCCCAGAAGCGGGGGGCCACTGGTTGAGGCAATTGGCCCTGGAAGTCTCCAAAGTCACAGCTGTTCTATCCCAGGCGGGCGGAGAAGAAAGGGTGAGACTGTGTCATGTTGTACCATCTTGGGTATTTGCCGGGACTGTTCTGTGTGTTTATTGTCACTTTGTGGTTCAATAAAGTATTGCCACGCTGTTTTACCCTCACCCTGTGTTGCCTGAGTAGCATTACGCCCACGGAAGACCCCTGGTCTTTACAATTCGTATGAGATTATAAACCCTGCTTAGATCGAGTTTGGTAAAAATCTTGGCAGAAAGTAGTCTCTATAGCAACTCAGGAATTAAGGGGAGTGGGTAGTGATTTTTGATGGTAATCTTATTTAATTCTCTGTAATCAATAAAGGGCCGGAAGGTTGAGTCCTTTTTTCTACAAAAAACAAAGGTGGCAAAGAAGAAGGTTGAATGAAGCCTTTCTCTAAGTTTTCATCTATGTACTCTTTTAGTACCTTCAATTCTGGTTCAGAAAGATTGTAAATTTGCCCAAACGGAATAGATGCTCCAGGAAGCAATTCAATGGGGCAGTAGTAAGAACAATGAAGAGGCAGTTGATCGGCTTTCTTCTTACTGCAGACCTCACTGAACTGCTGGTACTGAGGTGGTAGTTTTATCATAATTCTGATGAAAAATCTTAGATACAAGAATTTGTTTGAGAACAGGTAAATTAGCATGGCAATTGTTCTTACAGTACTTAGAGGGAAAGGTAATGGTCTTCAATGCCCAGGTGCTAGAAGGGTTATGGGTTGAGAACCAGGGAATTCCTAGAACTGGAAATTTGGAGAGGAAATAAGATGAAAACTAACGGCTTCATGATGATTTGGTACAGATTTCAAGTTAAATTGTGTCATGAGTAACAGGTCCAGAAGATAAAGGTGATCCATCCACAGTTTCCATATTGATTGGCATGGATTTAGTCCAACTTGCAATGTTATTATCAAGTGTGAATTGTAATGCCATGAAATTCCCTCCTGCTTCAGAATCTAACATAGCAGAACATTGTATTTTTTGGCTCCCAATTATGACCTGTGTGGGAAAGACAAAGTGAGAAGATGGTGATTGCCTTTTGCCTTTATTCTGCATTACGGATGAGATGGTCTGCATAACCGGATCTAGCTGTTCTGAAAGGTCTGAATTGCTTACAGTTCTGGCATTGGTGATGGTATAGTCCTTTTATTAGTTCCCACAATAAAGGCATACATTTTCAGTACGTCGCCTCTCCTTCTCTACTGCAGAGAGAGGTTTTCGGATTACATCAATTTGCATAGGTCCAGGGACACTTTCCATGTCCTGTTGATTTTTTAATCAAAGGAATAGTTAGGGTTATTTCCAAATACTCAGTCTTTCCTTTCTTCGTTCAGTGAGTCTCTGATCAATTCGGAAGCACAATTCAATAAAGTACTCTAAATTGTCCTGGGTCTCAACCCTTGCAAGTTCATCCTTTATTAATTCTGATAATCCTCGTCGAAATTGACTCCTTTGGGCAGCTAAATTCCATGTGGTGTCTGCCACCCATTGGCGGAGTTCTGAGGGATACTCAGCTACAGAGCACCGCCCTTGACATAAATTATGCAACTTAGTTTCCACTGTAGCACAGCGATTCGGGTCATCGAACACTTGATCCATAGCTGTGATAAAGGAACCTAAGTCATTTAGGAGGTCAAAATTCTTTTCCACATAAGGTGAGGCTCATGCAAGAGAGTAATGAGTTAGGAGATTAATAATGAACAACACCTTTTTCCTGTCACTGGTAAACGGAGAGGGTTGCATCTGGAAATCGATGCGACATTGATTAAAAAATCCACAGTAATGATGACGAGTCCTAGTGAACTTTGCGGGTAGTGGCATGCGTGCGTTTGATTCTGAGCCTAAGTAGCGCAAATCCAGAAGTTGCCTCTGCAACTCAATCATTTCTTTTTGCTGACCAAACACATGTGTTTGCAACTTAGAAATTTTTTCTTGGTATGTAGCACCAAAATTCTGAGGTTCAGCAATTTGTTGTCTCAGGGTGGCTGCAACAGACTCCATATTGTGTGTGAGATTATTGTTAGGAACTGACCTGGTTTGGAGTAGTGATATATCAGGGAAGCCAGGAATCGGTGCACAGGTAAGCAGTATAACTTGAAGGGTTCAGCAAGTAGCATTGTCAGGGAAGCCAGTCACAGGTAAGCAGTATAATTTGTATGAAGCTGCAGAAAGGTAAAGCGCTGCAGAATATGTTGGCGCTATATAAATAAAAAGATTATTATTATTGTAAGGGAGAGTTTGACTAGAGGCTAGGAGCTCAATAATTTCGCAAGGGAAGGAAGTGCCAGGCCAGGTTTAAATACGGTGTTCAATCAGGATGAAGCCAATCAGAAACAACATAGGGTAGAGCTTCTCATAATCAATACAGATACAAGAATCTAAGTTAGCCGCGAACTATCCAACAAGCTGAATAGCGCAATGAGAAGAGCTGCCGTCTAGTGCACCAGAGCTGCTGGGTTCGAGTCCTGACACCAACGGCGACTGATAGACCCTGAAAGTAAGGCTCTGATCACATCTACAAGACGACACCAACCACGACCGATGGATCCTGTAACTAAGGCTCTGATCACATCTACAAGACGACACCAACCACGATAGATGTATCCTGTAACTAAGGCTCTGATCACATCTACAAGACAACACCAACCACGACCGATGGATCCTGTAACTTTGGCTCCGATCACATCTACAAGACGACACCAACCACGAGCGATGGATCCTGTAACTAAGGCTCCGATCACATCTACAAGACGTCACCGACCACGACCGATAGATCCTGTAACTAAGCCTCCAATCACATCTACAAGACGTCACCGACCACGAGCGATGGATCCTGTAACTAAGGCTCCGATCACATCTACAAGACGTCACCGACCACAACCGATGGATCCTGTAACTAAGGCTCTGCTCACATCCACAAGGTGACATCAACTGCAACCAATGGATCCTCTAACTAAGGCTCCGATCACATCTACAAGACGTCACCGACCACGACCGATGGATCCTGTAACTAAGGCTCCGATCACATCTACAAGACGTCACCGACCACGACCGATGGATCCTGTAACTAAGGCTCTGCTCACATCCACAAGGTGACATCAACTGCAACCAATGGATCCTCTAACTAAGGCTCCAAACACATCTACAAGATGGAGACCAACCAGGATCCTGTACTTAACCTCTACTGACATTTGCAGTATATATACGTCATTGTTGGGGAGGACTTCCCGTCCAGTGCAGTATATATACGTTACGGCGATCACCCGCGCATAGCCCTCTGTGCATAGGCAATCGCCGCCAGGTGTCATCTGATTCTGACAGCTAACACTCGGGACTCAGTGCCAGGAGCAGTGCCCGCATAGTTCCCGGCACTTTAACCTGCAAAATTCTGCGATCGCAGCATTCAGTATGCAGGCAGAGGGAAGAAAGCCCCTCTGCCCTTGGATCGGAGACCATGCAACGTCATTACGGGGCTCCGATCATTGCCATGGTGAATGACATCCGGGTCACCAGAGCTAGCAAAGTTGCTAGACCATGAGCAGTGCATGATCTAGCAACTTTGTGTGTCAGTGCTGCACTGACAGTTTATAAGGTATAGGACTGCTGCTGCATGCCTATGCTTTATAAGCGATCAGGTAGAAAAAAGTGAAAGTGCCATAATGGGACAAAATAAAATTGTAGAAATATATTTAAAAAAAATAATATATATATATATATATATATATATATATATATATATATATATATATACAGTATATTGTTCCCATAAATAAATATTTTTCTGAAAAAAAACAACTAAGAAACACAAAAAAAGTACACATATTTGGTATTGCCGTGTCCGGAACGACCTGGCTTATAAAACTGTTCCACTAGTTAACACCTTCTTTGAATGATGCAAAAACTAGTTTTTGCAATAAAAAGAGTCTTTTAGTGTGCGACAGCAGCCAAACATAAAAACCTGCTATAAATCAGATATCACTGTAATCACACTGGCCCGAAGAATAAAGTCGTCTAATCACTTATACTACATGAGAAATGATGTAAAAAATAAATAAAACCAAATTCTTGACCTGCTGTTGATTTATTCATTCTGCCTCCCAAAGATCACAGTAAAGCTCAGCTCACATTTATCCTGCGCTCTGCGCTGAGCGCTTACACCGGGGTTTCCGTGTAAATTTCTGAAATACGTGAATCAGGCGGAACCCCCGGCAGAAGATTCGCAATAATAAGGCAGATGGAGGCACAGTGGATGCCGTCTGACCTGTGATCCGGCAGTGTACATCTTTGTAGGTGTGCATAGAAGTGCCATCGACCACAGTTTTGTGCACTTCTGAAAAGGACAACGCTGATCAGAAGCCAGACGGAGTCCAGAGTAACTCTGCTGCCTCATTATAGTGAATGGATCCCTCAAGGGTTTCATCTGAATTACATCACTTGGAGATTTAGATGGCTACCCCGATATAAGTCCTCAGCGTAGAGCACAGGATAAATGTGATCCAAAATGTTATGTAAAATGTCCCTAACAAAAGTTTCAAATCAATCCACAAAAAAAGTAAGCCCCCCCTCAGGTCCATAAACTGTCAATCAAATATCGGGGCTTTCACGTTACTGGTAGCACAAAGGCTCTGGAAAAGCACTATGGCTCCTCGTCCCTCAAAAGAAATTCAGCAAATTCTGTGCTCACAAATCCAAATTCCCCCTCCCTTCAGAGCCCCACAGTGTGTCTAAACCACATTCAGGCGTCCACATGTTTGGCATTTCTGTAACGATGAGAAGAATTCTGTGAAGCACCTGTGGATTCAAGGTGCTTACCACACATCTAAATAAATTCCTTGAGGGTTCTAGTTTCCAAAATGGGATCACTTGTAGGGGTTTTCCACTGTTTAGGCACATCAGGGGCTCTCTAATCGCTATATAACATCCACAGACCATTCCATTAAAGTCTGCGTTCCAAAATGTCACTCCTTCCTTTCTGAGTCCTGCCGTGCACCCAAATAATAGTTTCCCCCCACGTATGTGGTATCTGCGTGCTAAGGAGAAATTGCATAACAAATTTTGGGGTCCATTTTCTCCTGTTACCCTTGTGAAAATGCAAAATGTGAGGATAAAAACATTTTTGTGGTAAAAATATGATTTCTTTTTATTTTCATGGCTCTACGTTATAAACTTCTGTGAAGCACCTGGAGGTTCACGGTGCTCACCACACATCTAGATAAGTTACCTGAGGGGTCTAGTTTCCAAAATGGTGTCACTTGTAGGGTTTTTCCACTGTTTAGGCACATCAGGGGCTCTCCAAACACTATATGGCGTCCGCTAATCCAGCAAATTTTGCATTCAAAAAGTCAAATGGAGCTCCTTCCCTTCCAAGCCCTGCTGTGCGTTCAAACACAATTTTCCTTCACATTCTGGGTATCAACGTACACAGGAGAAATTGCATAACAAATTTTATGGTGCAATTTCTCCTGTTACCTTTGTGAAAATGCTAAATTTGAGGATAAAAAAAACATTTTTGTGGGAAAATTTTTTTTTTTTTTTCATGGCTCTACGCTATAAACTTCTGTGAAGCACCTGGGGGTTGAAGGTGCTCACCACATGTCTTATAAGTTCATTGAGTGGTCTAGTTTCAAAAATGGTGTCACTTGTTGGGGATTTCCACTGTTTAGGCACACCAGGGGCTCTCCAAACACGACATGTCGTCCGCTAATTATTCCAGAAAATTTTGCATTTGTTATGGTAAATATTTATATTTTGCTTTATTATGTAGACAATTCATATATCTTTGATAATTTTGTTTTTTAGTATTCACTTTACAAGCGTTATTCATATGCAATAACATAGGGCTGATATAGAGGTGTCTTTGTGTTAAGTTTCTTTATTATAGAAGGCATAGGAAAGCTGGGTAGAACCAGCTTTCAAGGAATTTAAGTTTACATGATTTATGACCTTGTTATTCCCAACTTGCATAGTTTCTATGTTAGGTAATGTAAAGCCTGTAAAGCCATTCCCCTTTTCCTTATCTCTGTGGTTGTAATAAAGATCTGTGACTGGGCATCTGAGAGCAGACAAGCCTGGGACACTGACAGAAATTAGCTGTGTGCTGTTGTCTCTGATCAATCGACTCCCTGATTTGATCAAAACTGGCAAACATGTGAAACCTTTTGAGTTTCTTCTAAAATTTTCCATATACAGTACAGACCAAAAGTTTGGAAACACCTCATTTAAAGATTTTTCTGTATTTTCATGACTTTGAAAATTGTACATTCACACTGAAGGCATCAAAACTATGAATTAACACATGTGGAATTATATACTTAACAAAAAAGTGTGAAACAACTGAAAATATGTCTTATATTCTAGGTTCTTCAAAGTAGACGCCTTTTGCATTGATGACTCTTGGCATTCTCTTGATAAGCTTCAAGAGGTAGTCACTGGAAATGGTTTTCACTTCACAGGTGTGCCCTGTCAGGTTTATTGAGTGGGATTTCTTGCCTTATAAATGGGGTTGGGACCATCAGTTGTGTTGTGCAGAAGTCAGGTGGATACACAGCTGATAGTCCTACTGAATAGACTGTTAGAATTTTTATTATGGCAAGAAAAAAGCAGCTAAGTAAAGAAAAACGAGTGGTCATCATTACTTTAAGAAATGAAGGTCAGTCAGTCCGAAAAATTGGGCAAACTTTGAAAGTGTCCCCAAGTGCAGTTGCAAAAACCATCAAGCGCTACAAAGAAACTGGCTCATATGAGGACCGCCCCAGGAAAGGAAGACCAAGAGTCACCTCTGCTTCTGAGGATAAGTTTATCCGAGTCACCAGCCTCAGAAATTTCAGGTTAACAGCAGCTCAGATTAGAGACCAGGTCAATGCCACACAGAGTTCTAGCAGCAGACACATCTCTTCAACAACTGTTAAGAGGAGACTTTGTGCAGCAGACCTTCATGGTAAAATAGCTGGACAGGCAACAAGCAGAAGAGACTTGTTTGGGCTAAAGAACACAAGGAATGGACATTAGACCAGTGGAAATCTGTGCTTTGGTCCAAATTTAAGATCTTTGGCTCCAACCACCGTGTCTTTGTGCGACGCAGAAAAGGTGAACGGATGGACTCTACATGCCTGGTTCCCACCGTGAAGCATGGAGGAGGAGGTGTGATGGTGTGGGGGTGCTTTGGTGGTGACACTGTTGGGGATTTATTCAAAATTGAAGGCATACTGAACCAGCATGGCTACCACAGCATCTTGCAGCGGCATGCTATTCCATCCGATTTGCGTTTAGTTGGACCATCATTTATTTTTCAACAGGACAATGACCCCAAACACACCTACAGGCTGTGTAAGGGCTATCTGACCAAGAAGGAGAGTGATGGGGTGCTACGCCAGATGACCTGGCCTCCACAGTCACCAGACCTGAACCCAATCAAGATGGTTTGGGGTAACTGGACCGCAGGGTGAAGGCAAAAGGGCCAACAAGTGCTAAGCATCTCAGGGAACTCCTTCAAGATTGTTGGAAGACCATTTCCGGTGACTACCTCTTGAAGCTCATCAAGAGAATGCCAAGAGTGTGCAAAGCAGTCATCAAAGCAAAAGGTGGCTACTTTGAAGAACCTAGAATATAAGACATATATTCAGCTGTTTCACACTTTTTTGTTAAGTATATAATTCCACATGTGTTAGTTCATAGTTTTGATGCCTTCAGTGTGAATGTACAATTTTCATAGTCATGAAAATACAGAAAAATCTTTAAATGAGAAGGTGTGTCCAAACTTTTGGTCTGTACTGTACATAAGGGTGATTTGTCAGGACTCAAATTTAGAGCTATTGAAAAAGTCCATAAATCTAGCAGAGGTGGCAATTACAGAAGAATGGTATTAAACCGTGAATCCTATTGGATCTTCCAACTCGGCACCAGGGTGCTGCTAGGTCTGAACGTGAGGCAGGATTTAATCTAAAATATTTATCACTGCAGTCAGGTATTATTCCCCATACTGTTAGTTATTGCATGCACATGACGATAAATACATCATTCCCCTTAGGTGGTGGAAACGCGTTGGTATTCACACTAGCTGGTCGTGTTGCTGCCGTTTAACTACTTTGTGAATAAACTTAATCTTCTTTTACTGTTGGATCTCCACTGGAACTTCTATTTTTACATTTAATAATGGGAAGGCCAATTCAAATTGATTCCATATTCTACAAAATTACCTCTCTTATCTGAAATTTGTTTATGGGTGAGCTATCGCAGTATTGATAGCATATTACACCGATACAGCCAGGTGTTATTACCTTATACTGCGTGCTGCAAAAAATTTGTAAAAATCTATCTTATTCCCTATTGATACCACTGTTAGCTCCATTTGCAATATGGACAGGTGCAAGGTATCATCATCTGGAGATGAGTGTTCATTGTTGTTGAATACATCAGTTTGTTGTTGCCACGTCCGAAAAAAAACTCTCCGGGGCCGGTTAAAATGTATTTTTTACTGTACAATATTACCTCTCTTTTCTGCGATTTGTGTACGGGTCAGCATCCGCGTTGCATTTTCCTGGCCTGTACTTGATGCTGAAATTGAAGTCAGCTAGTTCAGCGACCCATCTCTGACCCATTGAATTCAGTTTGGCTGTAGTAAGGACATAGGTCAAAGGGTTGTTGTCAGTGTATACCTCATACTCTTTGCTATAGTAGAGATAATCTCCAAATTGTTTACAGATAGCCCATTTCAATGCCAGGAACTCCAATTTTCCAGAATGTAGATGGTAATTCTCCTCGGCGTCTGTCAACGTTTTAGAACCGTAACCAATCACTCTCATTTTTCCATCTTGATGCTGATACAGGGCAGCTCCCAGTCCAATTTGAGAAGCATCACAATGAAGAAGAAATGGTAAATTGAAATCAGGATATCCCAAGATGGGTGGTTTTACCAGGTAGTCTACTAGTTCTTCCAATACCTGTAGTTCAGTCTGCGGACAGAGATTCCTGCTTTTGGTATTTGGTGCTGCCCCTCCATCCTCCAACTTCAACCTGGTTAGAAACTGTGTTAGCTCCTGGAGGACCGTCCCCATGACGTCTTCAGCTTCTTTCTCCCCCAGCTCATCCATTTTTTAATTAATGGCAGCTAACAGTTGTCTGCGGTTGTGTGCTTTAGAAATCTGTTCTTCTGACATCTTTATATGTTCTGCTACTGTTCTCAATTTTTCACAGGTTAACTGAAGAAGCAGCTCACTAATTCTGTCCATTTGTATTTCCACATCCATTGCTGCTAGTGAGTTTTCTTTAGGGCTGGTCCCCTTTAACTGGTGTAGCAGAGTAGAGTTGAGCTGCTGTTTTTTTCCAGTTTTCCTCTTCTCCCTCTACACGCTAATTCCTGCTCAGGACTCCCCGTACGGGCCACCAATGTTACACGCACGCCGCTAGGTTCAGATAGGGGCGAGACTGGTTACATGAATTCTTTGGAATCTTGGGGGAACACAGGGCGACTCTTTAAGGTGCATCTACACCGGCCAATAATCGGATACTGATCGGCCGATCTAAACAGCCTGACAGTCACCCGATGTACGAGCAAAACATTAGTTCATCAGGTGAAATCATTAAGCTTAAATATTCCTGTTCTGGGCAGCAGATCATCCTGTGTAAACGTGCTGCCGAGGACAGTGCTATTCTCTGCCCACAGAACCATCATAATAAGGTTCACAGGCGATTAAACGACTGCCGATCGGCTCCATATAACCAGTTGGGGGGCATTTAGGTGCCGCGTTTGTCCAGTGTAAATGCAGCCTTAGATCCCGGTACCTTATAGGAGACGTCTTCTCTGGTTGCTCACATCCTTTTCTTCTTCATCTGCCCCTGATTCCAGGGTAAGTTTTTACATCCGCAGCTCGTCTCAACAGATGTTCTTTTCTTCGGTCTTCTGCAGCACATGCCGACACAGTGCCCTTAATAATAAAAGTGTCATTATAATGCCGCCTGAATAAAAATAGCTGCCCCTGCTGTGCCGTAATTAAGCCTGTGCTGTGCCCCTGAATAAATAATAGCGCCTCCCTGTGCTCCATGAACAAAAAATGACACCCACACTGTCCCTCTTATGATACATGGCCTCCTCTCCTATAAAATATTGCCTCCACACCGTCCTCCCTTATATACTACTAGCTATTGAACCTGTTCTACGCCCGGGTGGCGAGCATTTTTATTGGTATATGGTCTCCCATGCTGGTATGTGCTGCCCCCTCCTGGTAATTGTGCTGCCCCCATCCTATCCTGGTATGCCTGGCACCCCTCACCCCCAATCCTAGTATTCATCATGGCACTTTACTTGGTTTGTTTTGTTGTTTCGTGGTGTTCTGTTTTGGTTTGTCACTTGTCTTTCTTTTTTGCACATTATCACTTTCTTTCACATCACTTTTCATCAGCATATGTCATCTCTGCACATTCTTACACATTATACATATGGTATTCAATTACACATTTAATTTATTTTATTTTTATTTATATTTTTTTCACTTTATCATAATTTACGTTCACTTTATTATATTTATCTTTATATTTATATATCTATTTATATATTTTTCATCACCACCTCATTATACATTGTCATTTTATTTTTATTAGTTTTTCACCTTATTATTTTTATATTCATTATAATCTTATTTATGTTTTTCTTCACACATTATTATTACTCATTTTTAATATGTATTTTGTATTTATTATTTGGTTTATTATTTGATTGATTAATTAATCACCATTTATTTTATTTTTTTCAACTTTTATTTATAATTAATTATCTATTATTACTTATTATATTATTTTATCTATTTTTGATCGTTCATTATTTTCGCTTCATAAAATTATTATGTCTCCTATGACAGAACTATCCTATTAATTGGGTGTATTCTTTGCTGGACACATTTTGGCATATCATTTCTTAGGGTTTAGAGATCTGCCCTATTTCTTTCTTTTATATATCTTGATATTACTATCAGAAGGGAGACGGTACGCATGTCTGCCCTGCTGCCCTTGGGCACCTGTGTCCGCTGCGTCTTTATGTGGCCCTCTGCGCTGGATCACGTGGTTCATGCGATCATGTGGTCTTGGCACTGGGTCGCATGACGCGGTGGTCGCGGCTGCCCTCGCGGCACTACATGTGTCACACCACGCCTCCTTTTCTGTCCTGGAGATGGCGGCACACAGGCGCGCTCCCGCGCTTGTTCGCCTCCATGCCGGCCGCGTCCACAGCGGTCCTGCAGTTCCGGGTCACGTGGACACCACGTGTTCTCGGAGCTGCCGGTCACCTGACGTGGCTGTCATTGGGGCGGGCTCGCACCGTAGCCCGCATCGCGTCACATCACGCCCCCTCCATGTCGATTGATCCACCGCAACACACCTTCCTTCTCTGATTGGCACTTGGCCCCTTTTTATACTGTCAGCTTTCCTGATGTCTCCACCCCCTGACGAAGGCGCTTGCCGAAACGCGCGTCGGTGTGTACGCATGCCCGGGTTCGGGAACGTGGCTATTCATTGTAAGTACCCATTAGGTTGATATATGCCAATTATGTGGTCCAACTGATGCATGCCAATTATATGGCTTAACATTTAGGGATTACCTCATATGCACATTTTTGTGGTTCATTCCATGTTAAGGATTTCCTTATTACTTATTCTTTTTGCCATATTTAATTTATTTGTAAATTTTGCATACCTGTGGTAACATGGGATAATGTTTACATAATTTCACACACCTTGTGAACATATATGTATATATAATTGCAACTTTGCACATTCTTGGAGAAATAGTGATACATATATTGTGGTATATATACAGTACAGACCAAAAGTTTGGACACACCTTCTCATTTAAAGATTTTTCTGTATTTTCATGACTATGAAAATTGTACATTCACACTGAAGGCATCAAAACTATGAATTACCACATGTGGAATTATATACTTAACAAAAAAGTGTGAAACAACTGAAAATATGTCTTATATTCTAGGTTCTTCAAAGTAGCCACCTTTTGCTTTGATGACTGCTTTGCACACTCTTGGCATTCTCTTGATGAGCTTCAAGAGGTAGTCACCGAAAATGGTTTTCACTTCAAAGGTGTGCCCTGTCAGGTTTAATAAGTGGGATTTCTTGCCTTATAAATGAGGTTGGGACCATCAGTTGTGTTGTGCAGAAGTCTGGTGGATACACAGCTGATAGTCTGAATAGACTGTTAGAATTTGTATTATGGCAAGAAAAAAGCAGCTAAGTAAAGAAAAACGAGTGGCCATCATTACTTTAAGAAATGAAGGTCAGTCAGTCCGAAAAATTGGGAAAACTTTGAAAGTGTCCCCAAGTGCAGTTGCAAAAACCATCAAGCGCTACAAAGAAACTGTCTCACATGAAGACCGTCCCAGGAAAGGAAGACCAAGAGTCACCTCTGCTTCTGAGGATAAGTTTATCCAAGTCATCAGCCTCAGAAATCGCAGGTTAACAGCAGCTCAGATTAGAGACCACGTCAATGCCACACAGAGTTCTAGCAGCAGACACATCTCTTCAACAACTGTTAAGAGGAGACTTTGTGCAGCAGGCCTTCATGGTAAAATAGCTGCTAGGAAACCACTGCTAAGGACAGGCAACAAGCAGAAGAGACTTGTTTGGGCTAAAGAACACAAGGAATGGACATTAGACCAGTGGAAATCTGTGCTTTGGTCTGATGAGTCCAAATTTGAGATCTTTGGTTCCAACCACCGTGTCTTTGTGCGACGCAGAAAAGGTGAACGGATGGACTCTACATGCATGGTTCCCACCGTGAAGCATGGAGGAGGAGGTGTGATGGTGTGGGGGTGCTTTGCTGGTGATGTGGCGCCCGTGGGGGTTCGACCACCACAGGGATGCTGCACTTCTTTAATGGAGTGGAGTGTTCCTCCTCTGAGGTAAGAACAGTGCGATGCTCAGGACCCTTCCTTTACATCCAACACCACACTTCTCCACCAGAGGGGGCTAGAATGCACTAGGTGCTGCCCTCCTGGTTACAGGGAGACTGGGGAACCAAGAGTTAGGGGAACCATTTAGTGGGTGAGGGTGGAGGACTCACATTTTAGTGACACTGTAAAATTCATATTTAATAAAAAGCCATCTTCGTTCTTGGTCCTTGTTAGTCAAGTTTACTGGCTGTCATGCACTGTGATCTCCTACCCTGAAAGTGGATCCTGTGTGGACCTGCAGGGGATGGAGGCACAGCCCTCATACCCCGACCTTGGGACGAGGGGCAGGTTGCAGACAAGGAAGGTCTCAACCCAGTCAAGGACCACGACCAAGAAGGCCCGGAGCTTAAGAGTGTAGCTCCACCGCAAATGGGTCCCCGGGAGGATGCAGACAGAGCGGTGTACGCCACCTGTCCTCGCCCACCTGATGCATTCAGAGGGAGCCCGGCTGCAAGAGGGGTACCGGCCCCTGACACCCGACCTTGCTACTCCACGTCCTGGTCGGGAAAGCCCGGTAGGCCCTGAGGATCCCACCGGGTAACGGAAAGAGCAGAGCTGCCACCCGTGCCCTTTTTCTGAGAGGAGTTCAGAGGGAGACCCGGCCTATCTACACACACAGACAGGAAAGGACCCGGTCTGAAGTTTAGGAACACTCTGGTGCAGGGTCCTGATTTAACGCTGGACTTACTCGGAGGTTGTCGGACCCTTGTCTCTGGTGGCCGCAGAACTCCGCGAGGAGCAGGGAGTCGCCTTCCTTCTGCCATCTCTGATGTGAGTAAAGCCTTGGAAGTTCACCCCTATGGCCTCCGGACTCTTTATTCTGCGTTACACCGCACGACACAGACTTTCTAGACTACTACCCCCGTCATCCTGTCTCTCTGCCCTGAGGCCTTGCTCCGCCTGTGGGGAGTAGTAACAATGTTGGCCACTATACGACTATGCCTCAGCGGACTGCAGCGGCGCTGGTGGCCTTCACCAGGTGCCACAGGTGGCGTAGTCGTAATCAGCCACTCAACCCGGATAAGCCCGTACCATCTTTTTTTAATGTGACGGCCCTGGGCACGGAGCGGGTCCGGGCCACGACTGCATCCCATCTCTCCAACTTAGGACCCGACTTCGAGTCCCCATCTCTCAGGGTAAGAAAAGGGCTTACAGGAGGCTTTGAGGCGTCACAGTGACACTGTTGAGGATTTATTCAAAATTGAAGGCATACTGAACCAGCATGGCTACTACACCATCTTGCAGCGGCATGCTATTCCATCCGGTTTGCGTTTAGTTGGACCATCATTTATTTTTCAACAGGACAATGACCCCAAACACACCTCCAGGCTGTGTAAGGGCTATTTGACCAAGAAGGAGAGTGATGGGGTGCTACGCCAGATGACCTGGCCTCCACAGTCACCAGACCTGAACCCAATGGAGATGGTTTGGGGTGAGCTGGACCGCAGAGTGAAGGCAAAAGGGCCAACAAGTGCTAAGCACCTCTGGGAACTCCTTCAAGATTGTTGTAAGACCATTTCCGGTGACTACCTCTTGAAGCTCATCAAGAGAATGCCAAGAGTGTGCAAAGAAGTCATCAAAGCAAAAGGTGGCTCCTTTGAAGAACCTAGAATATAAGACATATTTTCAGTTGTTTCACACTTTTTTGTTAAGTATATAATTCCACATGTGTTAATTCATAGTTTTGATGCCTTCAGTGTGAATGTACAATTTTCATAGTCATGAAAATACATAAAAATCTTTAAATGAGAAGGTGTGTCCAAACTTTTGGTCTGTACTGTACATATTGATGGAAGAGGGTTTAACATAGCATATGCATTTGCACTTCATATATTTTGGTCAATTTATTATATAGTTTTTATGTGACAATCATATGTATACATTTATAATCCAATGTGTATGGACTGGTAATCCTATTTATTAATTGGCTGCTCCCATTATGAATTTTCTCATACACCACCCGGATATGCGCCTCTGTTTTTAAATGTTTTTAATTATACGTTTTATCATTATCATTGTTTTCTATCCACTTGTCTGTCACCTGTAATTAATAAATAAAATAATATTTTTTTCACTATATTTGATGTTTGGGACTTTATGGTCGGGTCTTCCCTTCGGTTTTTGTTTGTGCCGTAAATAAGCCTGTGCTGTACTCCGGAATAAATAATAGCGCCTCCCTGTGCTCCGTACACAAAAAATGACATCCACACTGACCCTCTTATGATACATGGCCTCCTCTCCTATAAAATATTGCCTCCACACCGTCCTCCCTTATATACTACTAGCTATTGAACCTGTTCTACGTCCGGGTGGCGAGCATTTTTATTGGTATATGGTCTGCCATGCTGGTATGTGCTGCCCCCATCCTGTCCCCACCATCCTATCCTGGTATGCATGGCACCCCTCATCCCTATCCTGGTATGCATGGCACCCCTAATCCCTATCCTGGTATGCATGGCACCCCTCACCCCCAAACCTGGTATGCATGCAGGGGTGGATTAAGAGTAGCAAGGGCCCCGGGCAGTTTAGAAGGCGCGGGCCCCCACACCTGATTTATCACGTGACATGTCACATGATCCCCTGTGATAGATCATGTGATAGTTCACGGGAAATTAATTTGGCACAATATAGGGGCAGATACCCTGATTCCAGCGATGTGTCACTTTTTCAGCTGCTTGTTGTCATTTTGAGAAAATCACCGTTTTATCTGCTGCAGATCTAGCAGCTCTCTGAATGCTGCGCTCTGTATAGCCCCGCCCACACCACTGATTGGCAGCTTTCTGCCCATGCTCAGTGTACACAGAAATCTACTGATCAGTGATGGGGGTGGGGTCCTACAGAACTTACTAGTCATCTAGTGATAATTACCTTCTGACAAATCAATGATTTTATCAAAACAACACTAAGCCGCCCAGTAAGTGACACATTACTGGAATCAGTGCCTCTAACCCTACATTATGCTGCTCTCAGATTAGGTGGCAAAAACCTGATGACAGATTCCCTTTAAAGGAGCTGTAAAGACAAAAAAGTTTGTATTAAAAAAAATACAAGCCATTTGTGAAATGAACTTTTTTTCATTGTTAATTCACATTAGACTGTATCTTCAACACTTTTGTCAGCAGGTCTTATTACAGACTCTGAATAGGGCAGCTCTCTCCCTCTCCCTCAGCAGAAAGTCACAGCATGGTGAAAAAACGGGATCTTTTATGATTTTCTCATAATAAATAAAAAAGGACATGCAAGTCCTCCAAACTATTTTCCGTTTCTCTATAGGGAAGGTCCTAAATCTTTCTTGTTCTTTAGTTGATCACATGTCAAAAAGGCAAAGCATTTACTATGAACTCGCCTAAAAAAATATACACTGGGAGAGTAATATCATCATCTACATGTAAATATTCCTTGACTCTAAGGGCTCGCTCACACTGTCGTATAACACGGCCGAATGCTATGTGGTGTTTTATCGGATAGGACTCGGCCCTATGTTATACTATGGGACAGTGCAGATCTGCGATTATCGGCATGAGAAAATAATCTCATTCGATATTCGGACCATGTGCACCCATACAAGTCTATGGGTGCACGTAAAACATTGGACTGCACTCGGATGTCATCCAAGTGCAGTCCGATGAACACTCACAGAGACTATGGAGAAGATGGAGAAAGTAAGTTCTCCATCTTCTCCATATCTGTGCTGCGAGAGAACCGGATCACACTCAGTTGAAGCTCTGACAGAGTTTGAGCCGAGTGTCATTAGCATAATTGGCCCTATTCTCTTGCATGAGAGAATATATGGCTTAGTGAGTGGACCCTAAAACTGAATAGTAGTGACGGACAGGCACCTCACAAGCGGGATCCATGTAGCTCTCAGATGTCATGTAGGTAGGGCTTCATTCCATGGGGTAGGGCTTAATTTCAAGGTATATAAAAAAAATGCCCCTTTAAAAACCCTTTGAGGACCAAGGCACATATATGTCCCATAGTTTTAAACTGGAAAAAAATTTGATTGAATAAAATTTAAGGTCCTCGAAGGTTTAAGTAGGTCATAAATTCATATGAATACTTGCTCATACAATTGCACATGCCAAAAGATGAAGAAGAACAGAATCAAAAATATGACATTAAGTGGAGCACTTACAGGTATTCAAGGTGAAAGAGACCAGCAAAGGCATCGTCTCGAATGACAGTAAATGAGTTAGAATTCAGCAAGCTGAAAATGAAGACAGCAGGTTAGAAGCGAACCAGACTTTATGGTGCTCAGAATTAGTCCAGCAGAATTTATTGACTGCTCTTGCAAAGCACTGAGACTCCCGCTGTGTATAGATGGCACCGTGCGGCCTCCTGCTGTGTATAGATGGCTACGTGTGGCCTCCCGCTGTGTATAGATGGCGCCGTGCAGCCTCCTGCTGTGTATAGATGGCGCCGTGCGGCCTCCCGCTGTGTATAGATGGCGCCGTGCGGCCTCCCGCTGTGTATAGATGGCGCCGTGCGGCCTCCCGCTGTGTATGGATGGCGCCGTGCGGCCTCCCGCTGTGTATAGATGGCGCCGTGCGGCCTCCCGCTGTGTATAGATGGCGCCGTGCGGCCTCCCGCTGTGTATAGATGGCGCTGTGCGGCCTCCCGCTGTGTATAGATGGCGCTGTGCGGCCTCCCGCTGTGTATAGATGGCGCTGTGCGGCCTCCCGCTGTGTATAGATGGCGCCGTGCGGCCTCCCGCTGTGTATAGATGGCTACGTGCAGCCTCCCGCTGTGTATAGATGGCTACGTGCAGCCTCCCGCTGTGTATAGATGGCGCCGTGCGGCCTCCCGCTGTGTATAGATGGCGCCGTGCGGCCTCCCGCTGTGTATAGATGGCGCTGTGCGGCCTCCCGCTGTGTATAGATGGCGCCGTGCGGCCTCCCGCTGTGTATAGATGGCTACGTGCAGCCTCCCACTGTGTATAGATGGCTACGTGCAGCCTCCCGCTGTGTATAGATGGCACCGTATAGATGGCTACGTGCGGCCTCCTGCTGAGTATACGTGTATAGATGGCTACATGCGGCCTTCTGCTGAGTATAGATGCCGCACAGCGCCCCCCCCCAGAGACAGCAGGAGGCCGCACAGCGCCATCTATACTCAGCGGGAGGCCGCACGTAGCCATCTATACACAGCAGGAGGCCGCATGGTGCCCCCCCAGAGACAGCAGGAGGCCGCACAGCGGCATATATACTAAGCGGGAGGCCGCACGTAGCCATCTATACACAGCGGGAGGCCGCATGGCGCCCCCCCAGAGACAGC